>NC_092087.1:43527578-43673528 GCF_045679555.1 Salvelinus alpinus
GTCTACATTCAGAGTACTTGCACAAATGATCATCCAACCTGTCTGTGTGGCGCCAGGACAACAACCTCTCCCTCAATGTGATCAAGACAAAGGAGATGATTGTGGACTACAGGAAAAGGAGGACCGAGCACGCCCCCATTCTCATCGACGGGGCTGTAGTGGAGCAGGTTGAGAGCTTCAAGTTCCTTGGTGTCCACATCACCAACAAACTAACATGGTCCAAAGACCACCAAGACAGTCGTGAAGAGGGCACGACAAAACCTATTCCCCCTCAGGAGACTGAAAAGATTTGGCATTGGTCCTCAGATCCTCAAAAAAGGTTCTACAGCTGCACCATCGAGAGCATCCTGACTGGTTGCATCATTGCCTGGTATGGCAACTTCTCGTTCTCCGACCACCAGGAACTACAGAGGGTAGTGCGTACGGCCCAGTACATCACTGGGGCCAAGCTTTCTGCCATCCAGGACCTCTATACCAGGTGGTGTCAGAGGAAGGCCCTAAAAATTGTCAAAGACTCCAGCCACCCTAGTCATAGACTGTTCTCTCTACTACCGCACGGCAAGCAGTACCGGAGCGCCAAGTCTAGGTCCAAATGGCTTCTAAACAGCTTCTACCCTCAAGCCATAAGACTCCTGAACATCTAATCAAATGGCTTCCCAGACTACTTGCATTGCCCACCCCCTCTTTTACGCCGCTGCGACTCTGTTATTAAATCAAATCAAATCAAATAATAAATGTTATTAGTCACATGCTCCGAATACAACAGGTGTAGACCTTACAGTGAAATGCTTACTCACGAGCACCTAACCAACAATGCAGTTTCAAAAAATCAGATAAGAATAAGAAATAAAAGTAACAAGTAATTAAGAGCAGCAGTAAAATAACAATAGCGAGACTATATACAGGGGGTACTGGTACAGAGTCAATGGGCGGGGGCACCGGTTAGTTGAGGTAGTATGTACATGTAGGTTGAGTTATTAAAGTGACTATGCATAGATGATAACAACAGAGAGCAGAAGCAGTGTAAAATAGGAGGGGGGAGGGGGGGACAATGCAAATAGATAATAACATTCTCCATGTGTCTGTAGCACATCCAAAGCATTGTGAACCAGACCTGGCTGGGGAGGTATACGATTGTACCAACATGCTCATCTGGTCTTTCATCGTGTCTGTGTTCAGCCTGGGAGGATGGGTCGGGCTATAGACAGTGGCAGCTTCCCTGTCACCCACGGCCGGTTAGGCACTGTTCACAATGACACACACACACTGAATGTACAAAACATTTACATGACATAGACTGACCCGGTGAATCCAGGTGGAAGCTATGATCCCTTATTGATGTCATGTGCTAAATCCACTTCAATCAGTGTAGAGGAAGGGGAGGAGACATGTTAAAGAAGGATTTTTAAGCCTTGAGACAATTGAGAAATGGATTGTGTGTGTGCCATTCAGATGGTAAATGGGGATGACAAAAGATTTAAGTATGGTAGTAGGTGCCGGATGCACCGGTTTGAGTGTGTCAAGAACTGCAACGATGCTGGGTTTTTCATGCTCAGCAGTTTTCTATGTGTATCAAGAAACATCCACCATCCAAAGGACATCCAGCCAACTTGACACAACTTTGGGAAGCATTGGAGTCAACATGGGCTAGCGTTCCTGTGGAACGTTTTCGAAACCTTGTGGAGTCCATGCCCCGACGAATTGAGGCTGTTCTGTGGGCAAAAGGGGGTGCAACTCAATATTAGGCAGGTTTTCCTGATGTCTTCTGTATGGTTTTGCAGGAAGAAAGCCCTGCTGTTCAACATAGACGCTGTACTGATGGTCTTTCGTCGCTTGGCCAAGTCCTTTGAGGTGATCCTGCTGAACATATTTCTCTATGGATATAATGTTGGTATGTGTGTTGTGGTAGTTTTTTCCTCTGTGTATAACCTACTATATATGAGAATATGGGCTTAGCCTGTGGTGTTAGTTTTGATAGCTTACCTATTAGTTTGTGTAGCTTACCTATTCGTTTTTGTAACTTACCTATTTGTTTTGTAACCTGTCCCTCCCCTCTCTCGCTCTCTCTCTTTCTTTCACTCTTTCTCTATATATCTCTTTCCTCATACCGCTCCCTCCTCTCTCTCACTATCTGTGGTTTTAGGCCTGGGGCTGAGTGTGCACCTGGTGTACCTGGGCGAGAGTTCACCTAAGAAGCTGAGAGGATTCCTGACCCTAACTAGCTCCATCTTCAATGGCTTCAGGAAGGTCATGGTCAGATTGACAGTACCCTTGTTACTTAACCACCTAACTTGTGTCCTGTGGTCCGTTTACCCTTTCAGTGGTCAGTTGTTCTAGCCTGGTCAAGCATACTGACCTCGGTGTTGTGCTCACAGTGCAGCGGTCACTCAGTCTGGTTGACCAGGCTACAGTTCATGTTCATGACACCTTAATACGTCCTCAGAACCCACAATCCCAGCGGAGTTACATAGATTGCATCCATAGAATCAAAGAAGGCAACATACAGGTTAGCTAGGTCACAGTGAGAGTCTCATTCTGTAAAAAATGAAGCCAACTCTCTTGCCATCTATCTTACTCAGAGAAAGAGGAGAACTTTCAGGGTTCACACCATTCAGTCAAATCCCCTTCCGAATGTTCCAGTTGACCGCTCTGAGCCTTCTCCACTCCAAATCGGACCAGCTCAACCTCACCATCATGTGCCTTAGATTACCCTGTCCTGGTCCGGCTGGGCTGAAGAACAAGATTCTGAACAGCTCATCTGACAAATTACTAGAAATGGAATCACTTTGTAGCATGATGTTGTACACATTTATGGCAAAGTTCTCCAAAATGTATGTGAAATAAATTCTAATAGGAGAATTTTAGCAAGTTTGGAGGTTGATGTTCAAGTATCAAACTGAATTAGGATGGAAGGAAGACACACAGTATGGCTGTAAATAGTCACTTGTCAACAAGTCTCTCTCTCTGCAGGGAGCTGATGGGTACCGATGACATGTGGCCCTGGCTCATGGCCCTTGGTGGCCTCCCTGCCATCCTCCAGTTTGTGACCTTGCTCTTTTACCCTGAGGCTCCCTACTACCTATACACCGACAAGGGAGACACTGAGGGCTGCAAAAAAAGGTATGCGCACAGTCCAGGGCTATATCATAATGTGAAACTTTTATTTTGACATGTTATGCTGGCTTTTGGAAGAAGGATGTTCCTTGATTATCTAGACTTTACAAAAGTCAAACATAGAATACGTTCCATAACGTACAACATAACAATTCACATATAACATATATCAGTACACATCATATCATCAGATATGGTGAGGTGAGGCGTGTATATGATGTTTCTGTTGTATAAAATATGATTTGTGCGTAAGTATCTGTCATCTACAGGAGGATGACCTGTAGATGGATGACATGGGGAAGGAGAGCGCGAGCATGCAGGGCCAGAAGGTTAAGACCATGTGGGACGTGCTGACTTCTCGCTGTGCCAGGTGGTAGCTGCTGGCTCTGGTCATCCCTTGTGCCGGTATTCAGTTTTGTGGTAATAACGCAGTGAGTCTGTTTTGACCGTATCTACCTTTACTGCAACTTTACTGCATTTACCATTAGTCACAAGTCTGAATCCAATGTCAATACTTTACTTTTCCCTGATTAGGTTATTCTGTGAAGTGAAGAGCTGTTCCATTCCCTTAAACAGCTGCAAATAGGAGCCCTCTCTTGCTCTACCTTTTGTCGTTCTCCTTTCATCTCGTCTCCACAATTACCCAAAATGACCCAAAATGTGTTCTATAGATTTATTTCTACACTTTCGACATCTTTGGTGAAGCTGGAGTAGCAGAGGACAAGATGCATTACCTGTCTAGTGGCATCGGAACAACAGATCTCATCACCATCACTCTCTGTGTAAGTACCATACCATAGGTCATATAGCAGAGAATAACATTACTGTCTGTAAGTGAACAATACCACATCATTTGTTTTAGTGGCCATTTTGACCTCCTGTCCTTGTTGTGTCCCAGTCTCTGTTGATAGACCGCGTGGGCAGGAAGATGCTGATGGGCTATGGCTACCTGTTGATGGGAGTCATCATGTCCGTCCTGATTGTTATGCAATCAGGATGCCCACCCCTGATTTAGGGCTTCTCTGTGTCAGCCAACATGAGAGCTAACACTGTTTTTTTTTTCTCTTAACAGGACCTGTACTCATGGTTTCCCTATGTTAACATCCCCCTCATCTTCTTTGTCATCTGTATTTATGGACTAGGACCTTGTGAGTACATCATTTCTTATGTATTATGCATGTCTTATTTTCACAAGTATACAGCTGTAGGCTAAGTGGTGTGTGTATGATTCCAGATCTGAGTATTGGGAGTCGAGTGAGCTACATAGTGGTCAAATGCTGCTCCAAGTCAACATACACACAGAACCTCATAGTTGCAAACATTTCATTGATTAAAGACTGCCATTCTTGACATTTGCATATCTCTGAGGTCCTACTGTCTGTCTGTACCCTTATCTGTTGAACTTGAACATTATTAATGTTCCCATGGAGGATGGTTTAGGTCAGTTCTGCTTCCTGATCTTTGTAGCGTACTGCATCCTCAGCTCAGCGTTCGTACTTTACTTCATCCCAGAGACCAAAGGCAAGAGCACGGTGGAGATCATGGAGGACTTTAACAAACTCAACGACAAGAACAGGGACAAACACCAAAAAAGGCTGACTATGTTATGGCAACGACATTTTAAAGAAATGTATTGAGTGGCTTGTACACTCTTAGAAAAAAGGTTTCCAAATGGGTTCTTCGGCTATCCCCATAGGAGCACCCTTTTGGTTCCAGGTAGAACCCTCTCTGGAAAGGTTTCTACATGGAACCCAAAATGGTTCTACCTGGAACCAAAAGGGTTCTACCTGGAACCAAAAAGGGTTCTTCCAAGGGTTTTCCTATGGGGACAGCTGAAGAACCCTTTAACTGTAGGTTGTAGATAGCACCTTTTCTGTAAGAGTGTATGAACAGACGTGTTAAGAGATGTACTCTGTTTAGTTGTTCATTTGAATGTGGATTTACAGCAACTAGTATGAATCCAAAACATGTTGCTAAATCAGTCATAGCGCTGTTCCTACATTCTAGTCGAGGGTCCTATACATCTTGAACAGATTTTTTAAAGCTGTATCAATGACTTATTACTTTGTAATGAACATTTTTAAAAAGTATATTCATATCAAATCAAATTTGGAATGTTTTTTTTTGTTGCTGTCCAGGTCAATTGGAATGTTCAGCTTCAGCTACCAGTTGCATGCTCTGCTTAATCTGTGTCCAGGAAACTGTTTGTGTTTAAATGTGTTTAAGTAAGGACTACTTGATATAACTTAGTGCCGATTCAAAATTGTATATTACCATTGATTATCCAACAAGACAGTACATTTGGGCCCTCTATTTTCATTTGACAGTCAACCGACTAAATCTATACCATGACATGAGCCCCAATGAAATGACACTGAAAACAAAATAGCCCATCAAAACAATGTTGCTGGGAAAGAAATGTCATGCCTGTCTTTCCTTTTCAACACCTAAATGTCACCACTTAGGAGCCGATGTCGGTGCAAATTGGTTGTCTGGAAGTGAGTAGAAATATATACTGAACAAAAATCTAAACGCAACATTCAACAATTTCAATGATTTTACTGAGCTACAGTTCATATAGGGAAATCAGTCAATTGAAATAAATTAACTAGGCACAAATTTATGGAATTCACATGACTGGGCAGGGGCGCAGCCATGCATGGGATTGGGAGGGCATAGGCCCACCCACTTGGGAGCCAGGCCCAGCCAATAATGAGTTTTTCCCCACAAAAGTACTTTATTACAGACAGAAATAATCCTCAGCCAGCCAGCCCCCCACCAGGTCTCTTCTTGATATACCACACCTGTCTGGTAGATGGATTATCTTGACAAAGGATAAATGCTCACTAACAGGGATGTAAACAAATTTGTGTGCAAAATTTGAGCGAAATACACTTTTTGTGCTTATGGAAACTTTCTGGGATCTATTATTTCAGCTCATGAAACTTGGGCCCAACACTTTACATGTTGCATTTATATTTTTGTTCAGTATAGTTATATATTAGACTAAATTGTGTTTGTCATCAATGATGTAGCCTTTATGCTACCATGTTTTATTCAGGACTAATCTTTTTATTTATTTAACTAGGCAAGTCAGTTAAGAACAAATTCTTATTTACAATGACGGCCTAGGAACAGTGGGTTAACTGCCTTGTTCAGGGGCAGAACATTTCATAATCTATTCTGCACAGTGACATCTTTATTTTCTACTTATGGCCTCATGAAAAGTTTGAATCCAGTCCTAGTGTCATGCTCAAGAGGAAATCAAAATGAACTCAACCTAAACTTAAGCACAATAATAAACACACCAAAGACAACACTCAGGAACAGTTTCAGATACATCTTTATTGAATCCCCATCTCTGCATCAATTAGACAGAGATGACAGACTCAAAAACAGTGTACAAAAACAGACATCTATAGAAAAGTATGCTTATATTGAAATATGTCCAAAGGTTTTATAACAAAACATGTAACTCAAATGTTTTTTAAAGTTCAACGATCTTGCAGAGTACAGAGATAAAATACCAAGGTAACATACATATACAAATGTACATCTTCTGTGTGTGCATGTTTTTATGCGTACAAAAGTGTCATTGCAAGTCAATCTGCGCATGATTTACCATTTAGAGAGAAAGGTCCTTTTTTTATCTCGCGTTTCAAATCCACTGCTGTGCACAATCAGTATTGGGAAGGCACTTTGCAACAGACCAACCGAATAAGACAAGAAAACAGCAAAGGTAAGTATCCAAGCAATCAATCAATAAAAACATCTATAAATTGAAGTACCAAAACAGGTGAGATAAATAAAACAATACCACCAGATGATTTGATTAGCATGTTCGGGCGATCCTAAGTGTTGCCACAACCACCAATTATATAAGAGCATATTTCTAAACAGCATCGTCTCTCACTTATCGAATAAATAACACAAAACAGGCCTTTATAAACGGTTTTTACTCCATTCGCCGTGTGAAAAGCATCACTATTCAGTGGGGATATAAAAAGAGCTTAATATGACCTCAACAGACTGATTGATCAAAGCCATGGGTCGTATCACTAAACTGGTAGTGTGTACACTACCAGAGCCAGGTAACAGCACCGTGAACTAGACCTGGGTTCAAATAGTATTTGATTTAGCTTGCCTGTCACAATAGAAGAGTCCCAAAAGTGCAAACCCACCCATCAGTCACTCCAGCCAGACTCAAGCAATTGCTTTTTGAGTACTTTTTGAACCCAGGTCTACAGTGAACAGCGAAACCTCCGTCACCATCCACACCCCCAAAAAACATTTATATCCAGAACAGTACACAGCAGATTCATGGGCGTGCACTGTGAGGAAAACGTTTCAAATCAAACCACCACCACCAAAACCTACACACCTCTTTCCATCATTGACAAGGAAGGAAAAAAACATTTATTTATATATATATATATATATATATATATATACACACACACACACACAGGATCCCCATTAATTGACAAACTATTAAAATCAATCATTAGGTTTGATCACATATATACGCATTTCATATATATATATATATATATATGAATGTTATATACACTCGTTACAATCACAATATAACTATAAATAAAAGCAGGAATGTACTGAAAGTAATAGAGCAAAATTATCTGAAACAAATTATAGACCAAAAGCCTTCTGGTTGATTACATTCTGAGGACAAAAGCACACATATCAGAGCACCAAACACACACAAACACACTTCAGCATACATACTCTTTTTGTCGCTCCCTAGTAGGCCTCCCGTATCTAGCATAACTTAAGAGTAAAATCAGCACAGCACATTGACATCTCAAACGTTGATTTATATATAAAAAAAAAACTTTGTGCATAACGTGGACAGGGCAATCAATAAGTTAATAAAATATATATTCTACATTTCTCACGATTTCTAATAGTCAAACCTGAACTTGGTCCCTGTTGAATATCCAGAACTGATTTCACAAGTATGTGACTAACAAATACATTGGTTCTTTAAAATGTCATAATAAGAGAATACAACATTCTCAAATGTAACAGCCATACTGAGGCATAAGGTTATATTCTTGCCCTGCAGAAACTGGTAGATTTGACTGATTATATTCAGTTGAATGCATTCAGTTGTACAACTGACTAGGTATCCCCCTTTCCTGTATATTCAAAGTTGGACTAGATGTCCATCTGCAGCCTCTTCCCATCAGAGGCTCTGTCTGAAGTAAGGGGGAACCTTGGGTTAGAAGGTGTCACTGCAGCTGTGAAAACCATGTAGATAACAAAGCATTTCAAAATGACCCAGTCAACATATGTTCTAACCCATAGATTACCAATATGTCTAGGACCTCAGGGTTTTTTCTGCATAGAAAAGTCTTGTCCGGGCCGCCTAAGTCCAAACAGTGAAAACGTTTTCAGTGTAAACGGCTAAAACCAGATATAATGTATGTTGAAAAGATAATGGACCTAGGCATATTTATTTTTCAAACAGATCCTCTTTGGATCTAAATTTAAAAAACTAGACAGTCAGGGAGAATCTAAAATGTAAAAAAATAAATAATAATTGTCATGGCATGGGGCCCCACATTGATTTTGTTTTAATGTTTGAGTCACTCAGCTAGCATAAGAACGCGCATAAGCCATGGTAAAGTGTGTACAATCGCAGGAAATCCCCCCCCCCCCCCCCCCCCTCAGCCCCATGATAAAATGTGTGGAACTGCAAGAAATCTTCTCTCGGTGCCCGATCGGGCCTCTAAAATGTTTGGTCGGCGACTGTGCCATGGCCACGCCCACATCCACCACCTAAGCCCCATTTTGATTAAGAAAAAACCCTGGACCAGACATGATAACAACAATAACAGCATTGACTAATATATGTTTCTTATATGTGCGTGTGTTTGGTAATGGATCATAAGCGGATGGTTATGTCATAAACAATACAAATTCAATAAAAACAAAAACATGATTGACGGTAGACTTCAAAGACAGCAGATTCAAAAAAGCTTTTGAGGTTGCTTAATGTTAATGTACATTTTATATATTGCTATGAAATGGAAGAAAACATTTATATTGATAGTATTAGCGAGGTCCATGACACAGAAAGGTAACAGAAGGTGATAAACAACAACAGTGAAAGATGATGCCATGAACAGCAAAGTAGTCTAAAGACAACGTCATTCCCTTCCATCTGATAGGCTGAACAGACCTAGGGGCAACGTTCCCTCATTTCCCCCACAAATCTAGGTTCACGTTCCCCCCACCTTCCCTCAGACCTACGGGTCACTTCCCCCCCGGCTCCATCCCACTATGCCCTGCCTCAGAGTCCACCAGCGAAGAGGCAAAGGCAGACTGGACAATCTGGAAGCCAAACGACTCCAGCAGAGACATGTTCTGTTGTGGAGAGAAGGGCGAGCCCAGCGATGGACCCAGCTCCCCCAGACCTGACCCCGACCCTCCACCCACCACCAGACTCTTCTGGACCCCATGATGATGCACTCTGTTGACGTGCTTGTTGAGGTAGGATTTTGTTCGGAAGGTCTGGGTGCACTCGCTGCAGGGGAACTTTTTCTCTGGAGAGTCCTGGCTGGTATTGGCTTTAGCGCCACCTGGTGGCGACCCCTGCACTGCCCCAGTACCAGCAGAGGCTCCGTTGCAGGCGAATGGTGTCGGAGTCCCAAGCTCCTCCCCCTCGGACTTATGCAGAGATTTCATCTCGTCGCCATTGGACAGCTCCCCGAAAGACGGCTCGTCTCCCTCAGATTCTGCCTGATGGGGGCATTTCCCAGCATTCTCTTGCCCGTCTGAGGTAAAGACAAAGGGGGAAAGGGACAGGAACAGGGGGAGGTGGGAGTTGGGAGAGTTGGGAGAGTTGGTGGGGTGGGAGAGATGGTGGGTGGGGATGGGGAGAGTATAGAGTGGGTTGGGGAGAGGGGAAGGATAAGGGTAGAGAGAAAAAAAATGAAAATTAGGCCATGCGCACAACACAAAATCTGGCTATTTAGACCTCCAGGCAGCACTGCTCTTCACCACCATGGACATGAACATGAACTGCAACATGGTGGTCTGCAACATGAACAGGACAGTTTAATGCTTTGTGTACTAACCATCTACTCCCATCTGTAGTATTCTTATAGTATTGCTTTTAAGTAGAATTGTACTGCAATTCTTAGAAGACATGGTGGTCATTCATATCAAATCAAAGTTTTTTGGTCACATACATAGATTTGTAGATGTTACCGCAGCCAAATGCTTGTGTTTCTAGCTCCAACTGTGCAGTAATACCGAGCAATAATAATAAAATAAATATACACATAAATACAAAAAAACTAGTTATATAGGATGAGCCATGACTAGAATACACTATATACATATAAAGTGGGTAAAACAGTATGTAAACATTATTAAAAAGTGACCAAGGCAGCACTCTCTAAGGTGCAGGGTACAGTACTGGGTGGTAGCCGGCTAGAACAGTGACTAAGGTTCAAGACAGGGTACTGGGCGGAGGCCGGCTAGCGGCGACTGTTCAACAGTCTGATGGCCTGGAGATAAACAGCTTCTATCAGTCTCTCAGTCCCAACTTTGATACACCTGTACGGTATCCTCTTTCTAGGTGGTAGCAGGGTGAACAGGACGTGGCTCGCGTGGCTGAGGTCATTGATGATTTTCTTGGCCTTCCTTTGCCCCCGGGTGCTTTAGATGTCCTGGAAGGCAGGCAGGGTGCCCCCGGTGATAAGTTGGGCTGGCCGCACCACTGTCTAGAGAGCCCTGCGGTTGCGGACGGTGCAATTGCCGTACCAGGCGGTGATGCAGCCAGACAGGATGCTTCAATGGTGCACCTGTATAAGTTTGTGAGGGTCTTAGGGGCTAAGCCGACTTTCATCAGCCTCCTGAGGTTGAAGGTGCTGTTACACCTTGTTCACCACGCTGTCTGTGTGAAGGGACAATTTCAGGTTGTCAGTGAAGTGCACACCGGAGAACTTGAAGCTTTTGACTCTCCACTGCGGCCCCATCGATGTGTATGGCGGCGTGCTATCTCTGCTGTCTCCTGTAGTCCACGATCAGCTCCTTCGTTTTGTTGACGCTGAGGGAGAGGTTATTTTCCTGGCACCACTCCGCCAGGGCTCTCACCTACTCCCTTTAGGCTGTCTTATCATTGTTGGTAATCAGGCCTACCACTGTCGTGTCGTCAGCAAACTTGATTGAGTTGGAGACTTGCATGGCCATGCACTCATGGGTGAACAGGGAGTACAGGAGGGGGCGGAGCACGCACCCCTGTGGGGCCCCGTGTTGATGATCAGCGTGGCAGAGGTGTTATTGCCTACTTTCACCACTTGGGGTTGGCTCGTCAGGAAGTCCAGGACTCAGTTGCACAGGTAGGGGTTCAGACCCAGGGCCCTGAGCTTAGTGATGAGCTTGGAGGGCACTATGGTGTTGAAAGCTGAGCTGTAGCTAATGAACAGCATTTTTACATAGGAATTTCTCTTGTCCAGGTGGGATAAGGCAATGTCGAATGCGTTGTCCGTGGATCTGTTGGGGCAATATGTAAATTGTACTGGGTCTAAGGTCTTGGGTAAGGTGGAGGTGACATGGTCCTTAACTTGCCTCTCAAAGCACTTCATCATGACAGAAGTGAGTGCTATGGGGCGAAAGTCATTTAGATCAGTTACCTTCGCTTTCTTGGGTACAGGAACAATGGACATCTTAAAGAAAGTGGGGACAACAGACTGGAATATGGAGAGATTGAATATGTCCGTAAAGACTCCATCCAGCTGGTCTGTCCATGCTCTGACGACGCGGCTTGGGATGCCGTCTGGACCGGCAGCCTTGAGGGTTAAAGCGGCAATATGTAACTTTTTGGGCAGCCCAACCAAATTCAAATAGAAATGTAAGGTATAGATCTGTCATTCACAATGACAGCAAGTCTAAAAAGCGGTAGATCTGTTCTATGTTTCCCGTTCTTAAGTTTCGTATTTGCGTCTTTTACTGTACACCAGCTTCAATCGGCTGAAAATACAAAATTTTTGGTTACTGAAAATATATGTCGCAGTGGTTTAGATAGTACAATGACTCTCTACACTATGCATTGCTTGTTTTGTCACAAACTGAAATTAGGTGAACTATTAGAATTTTTGCAACCAGGAAAAGGCGGATCGATTTCTGCATATTGCGCATTTAACACGTTTAAAAGACTTACGTCGACCATGGAGAACGAGAGCACACAGTCCTCGTGAGCGTAGGGGGCCCGCGTCTCAATGTTATTTTCATCGAAGCGGGCAAAGAATGTCTTTAGCTCATCAGGGAACGAGGTGTCGGTGTCATGGCTGTTTTTCCCTTTATAATTCGTGATTGTCTGGAGTCTCTGCCACATATGTCTCGTGTCTGAGCATTTGAATTGCAACTCCACCTTGTCCCTGTACTATCGTTTTGCCTCTTGATTGGCTTACCGAGGTCGTAGCTGGTCTGTTTGTAGACGTTTATCTTCCCAGACATCTTACCATGGTTAAATGCAGTGGTTCTGGCTTTCAGTTTTGCGTGAATGCAGCCATCTATCCATAGTTTTGGGTTTGGATAAGTTCTATATTGTCACAGTGGGAACAACATCCTCTATGCACTCCATGATGAACTCATTCACAGAGTCAGTGTATACGTCGATACTATTTTCAGAGGCGACCCAGAACATTTCCCAGTCTGCGTGATTAAAATCTTAAAGCATAGATTACGATTGGTCAGACCAACGTTGTACAGTCCTTATCATGGGAGCTTCCTGTTTAAGTTTCTGCCTATAGGTGGGAAGGAGCAGAATGGAGGCGTGATCTGATTTGCCGAAGGGAGGGTGGGGGTGGGCAGTCCCGGAAGGGAGAGTAGCAATGATCCAGGGTCCGTGTTGCGCGTCTAGCACAGGAAATGTGTTGATAGAATTTCAGTAGTGTTTTCCTCAAATTTCCTTTTTTAAAACCAACTACACCAGTTACCACAATCACATCATGAATTGTTAATCATGAAACAAACCCCTCAACCTTTCTTTTTCCCGGAGAGTTCTTTCTTCCTGTCCACGCGATGGATGGAGAACCCCGCTGGCTGAATGGACAAGAACAATATATTCGGAAAAAGAGCCATTATTCTCTGGAAGGAGCTCCTCGACCTGAGCTCGTCTACTTTATTTTCCAGGGACTGAACGTTAGCGAATAATATACTTATAGGAACAGAGGGCACATTTGTTCAGATTATGCGGTAAGCAGACATTCCGCAGTTTCATTCCTTTACCCAATAGATAATATGCTTTTCCATTGAGAGCAAAAAGTCTGTTCCTTCCTTGTGAGTTTCAGGCAAAAAAATGCAATTCTACACAACTGCTTTTTTGAAATTTCTTTACACTTAAGATTTTCACCTGGAAACAAGTGTTTATTGGTAGCAAGCCATGGCAGATTATTTTAGCTCTGATTGAACACTGTACAATATCAGCCCAGAATATCTGATATGAAAAAGGCCAGGTTTAGGCAACTGTGATGGGGGTGGGAGCCACAAAAAAACTCAACTCATTATGAGGGGGCACCAGTGGCACTCAGGTCTGAGTACCCACATCCATACCCACACATGCAGTCAGAGCCGGCCCTAGCCTTTTTGAGGCCCTAAGTAAAATGTTGTTTCCCTCCCCCACCTTGCGAGGAAAACATTTTAGCAGCCCCCCCTCTTGACAGTGGAAATAAATTAAGTTTTAGAGTTCATTTCCTGCAATTCTACACATTTTTGCCATGGGGCAGAGAAGATTTTGCAATTTTGTAACAAATTTAATGTCATTCTACTCATTTTGCCATGGGGCAGATAAATAAATTACCAGTTTTACAGTGGATTTCCTGCAGTTCTACACATTTTGCCATAGGGTGGAGTTAAATGTTTGCAGTTTTTTATATGATATCTGAGTGAGACAAAAAACAAAATGTATGGGGCATCCCCGGTCGGTAATTCGACCATGATTACTTCAAGTTTAGATCGCTGGCTAGAGTAACTTACCAATCCAATTTTTTTTTGCTGACATGGGTTAATTGAGTGACTGTCAGTGACTAACATAAGAGAAACTGCTGATGCAAAACCAAATTTTGAAATTGCACCTTGTGTATTCTATTATTCTAACTCAACAGTAAGTTGAGTCCCCGAGTGAGTTCCTAAAAAAAAGGGCCTACAAAGGGGGGGGGGGGGGGGGCACCAGTTGCCCATCCCTGAAAGTCTATTGTATCAGTTTTTTTTCACGATACCAAAACCACATCGGAACTACTCCTGTGACATCTCATGTCTCCACATCCGCTAACTTCTAGCGCTTTTTCCCAGGAAACCTTTTACTCTTGCATCCCGTCAACCAAATTCCCTTGACTCTTGATACCCATGCACCCATAGAGGTTGGAATCTCCTCATCCAACCAACCCTTTACAGTGGAACCCTTGTTACATGTCCAATCAGTGGGCCTTGTTAGTGCACAGGTCCGGCCCAGCCCCCACCCTCCGGCTGGCCCGTACTGACCTGGCAGAGGCCCGTGGAGGGGTTGGAACCCAGGCGGGCCGGCAGAGCATTCCCAGAAATACGGAGCCCCCCCAGGCCCTGGTTTCCCCAGTAGCAGCTCGGGCTGCAGGCCCAGGAAGGGAGGGCCGGGCTGGGGGAGAAAGCAGTGACCCTCTGCCTCTTGAAAGGTGACCAGCAGCCGGCGACTGGTGCACAGGTCTACACCACCGACAGACAAACACCAGGCCACCAACAGAAAGTAGAGTGGGGACAGCAGAGACAACAGACAAGGCCAGCGGAAACCATACAGTCAACGTAGTCCGAATGTTATCCAGACCTTACTAATTCTTTCACTTAGTAGTTTTACTTTGTCCAGTGAATGAAACTTTTTCCTGTATTACTTGCCAAGCCAGCAGACTGTTAGTCTGTTCTAGAGAATTGAGTGTTTGCAATGGTATTTATTCTCTGTCAAATAACCTTTTCCTTTAGGAAGTTTACAGCTATTCTTTATGCTATTTCTTTCCATTTCCTTTATAAAATATATTTTATCTTCACGAAGCATTTTTCTATTCTTCAATCCATACTCTTATCAGCTCCTCCAGCTCGCTTTAACCCTACTACTCACTCCTATAGCCTCGAACGGGGTTCTGTCTGCAGCACAGGCCCCTCATCTCATGCCAATCAGGCCAAAACAGTTGACCAATGGTGCTGAATGAAGATGTTATGAAATCTGTCATGATCAGAGTCACACTACAATGGCACATCCAAGGCAGTGGCATTCTACAGTTCTTGATTCTAAATAAAAGCAGTTGGTCAATAGATTTTGAATTCTGGCATTCTGACACATTTTTTCAGCGATTTTAGATTGGAGATAGGTGATCACTAGGAAGCCCATTTCTACAACCAAAAAACAGGTTTTAGCACAGCATCTAAACTTCTCTCCACACTGCTTTGGCTCTCTCTCGGAGTCGGACGTACTGCACAGCCAAATCCATAGGCTGCTGCTGGTTGCCATGGCAATAATATAGTTGAAAAAAGCTCCATTGAATCCAGAGGAACATTGCACAGTACAGTATGACTCAATAGACATGCAACAACATTAGTGCATTGTTTGACCAATGGCCACAAGGCGATGGAGATGACAGCAAGCGACAAACAGCGTTTTCAGACAGAGTTCACATTGCCATGCTGAACAGACAGAGATGGGTGTGGCACTAAGGCTATTAGGCTTAACAGTCTATATGTCTGAGCCTTGATTTGGAAAATGGGGTGGCATACATACACTTCTTCGTTGTAGATACTGCAGTGTCCAAAAATGTACCACTGGGGGGCAGTGACCAATTAAAAAAGACGCCTATGGCTACAATTTAAAATGTTCCTTTCACCTTAATTAAGTCATCTTTTAACTTCAAGAAATAGGCCTATACAAATTCTAACCTATTGAGCACAGTTATCCTTATTAAAAGATTAATTCACATGATCTATGTTTAGTAAAAATCTAAAAATCCCCATTCAACTTCTCACTTTCCTCATCCTCTCTTTGCCATAAAGCCATGCAGAAGAGTACCCTATTTAAAATGTTTGCGTTGTGCTCACCATCGTTGAGAGGGTGTCATGTTTTGGCTGATAAATGTAGTAAAATGTGAATACAATTGAAATTTCAACTTTCTCAAAATGGAACCACAAAGATGGAAATCAGACAATGTGTATTGAGTGGGAATATACACTGTTTTAAATTAAACTGTCAACATTCCAAAGGAAACCTATTGAACTAGAAATATGCATAATAGAATAGACATTCAAATTGGTATTTCACGGTGGGTGGACCAGCCACCATCATTCTGTAGTAATTGGAAGTTAAGCTTGAGGTCTTGAGGTCTTCACAGATCAACCCGAACCGAATACCCGAGACCTGAGCGGGTCCAGGTCCAAAATTCGAACTATTCCCTTGGGTCCAGGTCGGGTCCTGTTTCATTGTCATTGGGTCTATATAAGTACAGGTGATAGACCAGAGAGGACCTGACCACGGCTCTGCATAGCCTATAACACAGGGATGAGCAACTTTTGTAGGCCCGAGGATTAATCCCCCCCCCCAAAAAGAGAGATACATACACATATATATATACACACACACACACACACACACACACACATATATATACACACACACACACACCAAAAAAACATACATACTGTACATATATACAGTACAAGTCAAAAGTGTGAACATGTCTACTCATTCAAGGGTTTTTCTTTATTTTTACTATTTTCTACATTGTAGAATAATAGTGAATACGTCAAAACTATGAAATAACACATACGGAATCATGTAGTATTCAAAAAAGTGCTAAACATACCAAAATATATTTTAGTTTGACCGCAGAGTGAAGGAAAAGCAGCCAACAAGTGCTCAGCATATGTGGGAACTCCTTCAAGACTGTTGGAAAATAATTCCTCATGAAGCTGGTTGAGAGAATGCCAAGAGTGTGCAAAGCTGTCACCAAGGCAAAGGGTGGCTCCTTTGAAGAATCTCAAATATATTTTGATTTGTTTAACACTTTTGGTTACTACATGATTAAATTTCGTGTTATTTCATAGTGTCTTGACTACTATTCTACAATGTAGAAGAGAAGTTGTGTCCAAACTTTTGACTGGTACTGTATATGTATGTATGTATGTATGCATGCATGTATATATATTTTGGGGGGAGGAACTCAGTCGGGATCTTACTGTTGAGAGTTAGAATAGTAGAATACACAAGGTGCAACGTGGAGTAATCATGGTCGAATTACCGACCGGGGGGACCCCCATTGATTTTGTTAGTCACCCTCACTCAGATATCATATTAAAAACTGCTAACATTTATCTTACCCTATGGCAAAATGTGTAGAATTGCAGAAAATGAGCTATAAAACTTAAATGTTTTATTATTTTTTGTCCCATGGCAAAATAAGTAGAATTGAATGAAATTAGATAAACTAAATGCTAAATCGTCTCTCCACCTCATGCTTAAATGTAGAATTACAGCAAACTTGGTTTAAAACTGCAACATTTTCTCTTCGCCCCATAGAACATTTTGTAGAATTTCAGGAAACTAACTCTAAAACGTCAATTTTCTCTCCACTTTCAAAAGGCTAGGGCCGGCTCTGTGTAGGTATGGATGTGGTTATGCAGACCTGCCAGCCACTGTGACCCCTAATGATATTTGCAGATTTGTTTTGTGCCCACCACCCCCATTAAAGTTGCCCATCCCTTCTATAGCATATTTATTTTATGCTAATAAGATGAATTTATTAACTTATAGAAGGCCTAGCCAACATATAAAGACCTATTAGTTAACCGGAAGAGCAACTTGGCTGATTAGTCTAAATCCAAACCCGTTAGGGTACGGGTGGAGTCTAGGTCTGGCTGTTGTCAGGTCCATTTGTGATCGAGTCTGATTGTTCTCGGGTCTGGGCCCAACGTTTTGGAACAAAGAAGACCTCTAATCTAAGTTACAACATATGTTTACGCGTTTTTGAGATAATTGACATTAAAACGAAGACAAAAAAATGGCACAAACAGTTTAACAACCCTGTTTGTACACTTTCAAATCATATCAAACTCAACCGTTTATCTTTTTCAGTGATGAAGACATGGATGTCTACCATGGGCAAACACGTTTTGAAGGTTTCGTTCAAATCAAATGGGGTGCAGTCAGAAAGTGCATTAATACAGAACGACCCTATACACAATATCAGCCAGGACAGCTATTTCAGCCAGGACAGCAATATCAGCCAGCTTGTAAGTATGGCGCTTCTTCTGAAGACAGTGTCCCTACCGTTAGCTGATGAAGGCGCAGAGAGCGGATAGATCCTTTGGCGTTAGCATTACTGCACAGGCATAGACAAGCATGCCTATATATTTTATGTGCGTATGTGTTTGTGTATGCTTGTGTTTTTGGTCAGGCTTTAAAAAGACAGATAGAGCAGGTTTTCCCCACAAGCAGCAGCAGAGCAGATTATGATCAATACAAAGCAATAAAGAGACATATGCTGGGGGGGGGCAAGGTGGAGCGGAGCAGGGTGGGCGGCTGCTTGCCTTCCACTGCGCATTGGCGTCCCGTGTGGTAGGGGGCACCGCCGTGGTTCTGCGACTCGGGGAAGGCACCGTGTGCTGGGGCGGTAGCGGGGAGCAATGGCGAGCCTTGGTGCGTTTTTACGTGCACCTTAAGGTAGGATGCAGTGGAGAAACCTGGAGACCAGGAGAAGAACACAGAACAAAAGGGCAGTGGCACTACACATCCAGCTGGGAGAGAAAGGATGCTCCCTGTTGTCATGTACCCAAAGATGACTGTGGGACAACAACATAAACTTGTTCCCACGTCCACCATCCGTGAAACTGTTTTATATTTTCATGCAGACAAGCATAAGAGCTGGTACCAGGGATAATAATATGATTTTGTTGAACTGAGCTGAGCTTTTGGATGATGTAATAACCCCTCAAAAAGAAATATGAAGCGCATCTAACTTCAAAAGGCAAGGGAGAATGTGAACCTGCAAAAGGAAGGGTAACCTCAAGCAAGAGTCAAAAAATATGCAACCACTGTTCTCTCTTATCTAAGCTATTAGGCTTACCACAAGAATGACACCATCTCTAGCCAGGTAACTCAAGACAAAATAAGCAAGGTAAATGAAGACAAAAGAAGCCCAATACAGTATGTTGGGGCATAATTTCAGACCTTAGGTCTAAAGACAAACTGCACGGGGGGGGCAGAACTAATCTATAGTAGTACACACAATCAGGTAAGACAGACAAGTCTCAAATAAAACAATGGCACTGTTCACTAGGAGCAGCTGACGGCTCCGTTTGACAAAACATTAACCATCAATTACTTTATTACATTAATGAAACCTGTGTTGCATTAACGTACTGACGGTACAAGAGAGTAAATTGGAATGGCAGCAAGAGAATGTTCAGAGGACAACAACAAACAAGAAGCTACCATGGTGGCTGCCAACCCATGACTGATGCACTAGCATTGTGCAGTGGGTCTGAGATTATTGACACCCTTGATAAAGACCAGGAAAAATGACTGCATAAAATAAATAATTTAAATTACTGAGCTATATTGTATGCGCCCAAAAAAGTGGGAAATTATATTATTTTATACATTCAATTGCTCAAAGAGAACCCCATACGTACTGTAAAATATGGTGGTGGATCTTTCATGTTAAGGGGATATTTTGCTTCCGCTGGTCCTGTGGCCCTTGTTAAGGTCAACGGCATCATGAACTTTACCTAGTTCCAGGACATTTTAAACAAAAACCTGGTTGTTTCTGGCAGGAGGCTGATACTTGGCCGCAAGTGGATCATATGAAAATCCACAAAGAAAATTCTTAATTGGCCACAAAATATGCATTTTACAATGGTCATCTCAAGTCTATGGATGTGAAACCCATTGAAAACCTGTGGTTTGAATTGAAGAGGGCAGTCCATAAGTACAGATGAAGGATACCAAGGATCTGGAAGGATTCTGTATGGAGGAACGATCTAAGATCCCTCCCAATGTGTTCTCCAACTCATAAAACATTTTAGAAAAAGGCTGAGGTGAGGTTTTGAAAACAGGGGTGTCAATTTTTACCCCTACCTTTGAGAAAAAAAAACATATTACTTGTTAAACAAAATCATTTTTTTCAGCAATTATTTTAGTATAAAATAAATCCCCATTTTTTTGGAGCATACAACATAAGCTCAGTATTTGAATGATTTATTTTATACACTAATTTTTGCTTATCTTTATCAAGGGTGTAAATTATTTCAGACCCCACTGTATGTACTACCTTGCAGATCACACATGTAGAAAGCAACCCAAGTTCTTTGCACCAGCTGAGGTAGTTACTACATTATTAGATTTGAATAGTAAAAATATTGGTAGATCATCCTTGTGGCAAGATGGAAATAGCATTCTGGAAGAGAGGCAGGTTAACAAGAAGAAGAAAAACATACAAATCTAAGAAACAAGAAGACACAGTCATAGAACGGAAGCTGCCATCCTGATTCTCCTGACAGGCATGAGGAGATGATGCTGCACACTAGGCCTGAGGTTACCTTTGTTGCATATGCTACAGTAGTTGTGAGGTCCTTCACTGTGTTTCTTGAGGTGGTCGGTCATGTACGCAGCCCGGAGGTACTTCCCACATACCTGGCACGGGATCTTGTCCTCGTGGCAAGCCAGGTGAGACCGCAGACGATCTCTCGTAGCAAAGGAGGCATTACAAATCTGAAGAGGAGGAAAATACAGGTAAAGAGCATGCCCTCTTACGTTACCTACAGAAACAGTATTAATTTACCGTCAACCTTTCAACCATATTCTAATCAACAAGAATGAGTATGTTTACATGCAACCAAATAATTCCATATTTAACTGATTATGGCAGTAGGCCGAATATGGCAATAGCCATTAACACTTTACTCCGCTTAAAGATGCACTATGCAAAAATCGCTCTGCCATTTCCTGGTTGCCAAAATTCAGTCCTTGTTTTTAGTTTATGTGACAAAACATGCAAGTATTGTGTAGAGAGTCATGGTAGTATCTAAACCACTGTGAAATATATTTTCCATAAACCAAAATATAGTACTTTCAGCTGTTTGAAGCTGGTGTAGAAAACCGAAAGTAAAAGATGAAAAAAACAAAACTTAAGAACGGGAAACAAAGAAATAGCTTTTATGGAACTGTGGGCTTGGTGACGAATATGAAGCGAGGGCCAGCTAACGAGGGCATACAGGTCGCAGTGGTGGGTAGTATATGGGGCTTTGGTGACAAAACGGATGGCACTGTGATAGATTACATCCAATTTTCTGAGTAGAGTGTTGGAGGCTATTTTGTAAATGATGTAGATTAAGGCAGCCCCCCGCACCTATCTGATTCAGAGGGGTTGGGTTAAATGCGGAAGACCCATTTCAGTTGAAGGCATTCAGTTGTACAACTGACTAGGTACCCCCCTTTCCCCAGTCAAGTGAGTAAAACAAAACTAAAAGTAAGCATCTTAAAAAAAGTTCACACATAAAAACATTGTATGTCTCAACTCAGAATCAAATAGTCTTTGCAAAAATAATATGTTTATTTTGATTGACAATTTTTGCCATCTATTTCAGTCCCATCAGGTAGCCTGATTTCAGATGTGTCCATGTAAACTGGATTATTAGAGAAATCGTTCATTTTGCAAAGCACGTAAACGTTTTAAACAGACTATTATATTCGTTTGGATTGTCATTGAGTAATCGTATTCAATGACAATTCAATCATTAAAAGAAGTAAATACCACACTGACCGATTTGAAGTGTTGTTCATTCATTGTGACAAATATTGCATCCACATCAACTCTCCTAAGAGAATCCAGTTGTTACTATTGTCTCACCTGACACTTATGGGGTCTCTCTGTTGTGTGAACCTGCTTGATGTGTCCATTAAGATGGTCTGGCCTGAATAAAACAAACATAGGCATGTTGAGACAGATGCAGACAGTACATGAATGATTCTGAGTAAGAAGACCATTTGTCTATATTTCCCCTCGAACACAGAATGCTTAGAATAGAATAGGGAATGCCCCTGGAAGTAGTAATGGTATTGTAGGTCTAACATAATAACTGTCCATAGCTCACCTTGAAAACCCCTTTCCACAGCTTTGACAGACGTAAGGTTTGCCCACAGATCCATCGTGTGATCGCACATGGTATGACATCCTATCCTTGCGCTTGAATCGCAGGCCACAGACATGACAAGCATATGGCTTTTCCCCGGAATGAGACAATTTGTGTCGGTTCAGGTGGTAGACATCCCGGAACACCTTTCCACAAATGTCACAGCCAACGTGACGTCTCGTCCTCTCTCGTTTACGGCTGATATCTACTGTTCCATGCAAGGGCATGCCATTCTCCAACAGACCGGGCTGACCAGAGTGCGTTATCAAGGTAGGGCCGCCTCCGCTACTCGCGCCATGGCTGGACGCTCCATGCTGCGCTTCGTGATTTCTCAACCGCACAGCCTCTGTAAATGCTTTGCCACATATTCCACAAGGAAATAGCTGCTCAATGTCTTTAACGTCAGAGGTGCTGTGGTTATAATGTATATGCTCTATGGCTGTCGCTTTCTTTGGTCGTCCCCTGCCTCTCTTAGAACCCGGAGATCCCTCTTCTTGGAACCGGTTGCCCGTCTTCTCTGATGGAGACACGGGCTGCAGGACTGGAATAGTGGACTGGGGGCTGCTATCCGACACGACAGTGTCATTGGCATGACTTCCGTCCACTGTGTGTCCATTGTTGCTATTTTCCAACAAGCCATCCCCATTTGACATGTCTACGGCTAATTTGAAACCCAATTCAGAGCCCCCCGTGGCACGGAACAAACTGACGTCGCCTCCTCGAGAGGGTGGTACAAGGATTTGTACATTGGACTGTTTGATTACTTCTTGGCATATCTCGATGACAGAACGCATTAACAGAAACTTAGCAGCTGTCATCAACTCGGGGAAACATTCCAATCGTACCACAATCCTAGAGGTGTAGACAAAGTCCAAAATGTCTTTAAAAACTTTGGGGCTTATCGTATGCATCTCGAGTTCTTTTGCCTCCCCGTCGCCCTCCGTTTGACAACCAAAAACGGACTCGAAGTACTCGCTGCACGCCGCCAGTACCGCCTTGTGGGCAGGGAAGCTCTCTTCGCCAACGCACAAGATCACATCGCAAAACCTGCCTCCATCTTTCCTCTGAATGTTGAGGTTGTGTAGCATCTCCGCGCTATGATTGCTCACCTGATAGGTGTATGAAGAATTCCACGACTGCTCCGCTATTCTCTCCATGCCGAATTCATTCAACATCAATTTAGGTTAGCGACTAGGGGTGGCGAAACAAATAATGTATAAAGCTCAATAGTCGGGGTAAATTAAATAAAAAAACACGACGACCACCCTTCCCTCTGTTTAGCATCTAAAATGTTAGCAGGGAAAAATGGCAGCCCCCCAGCTTCCTGTGAACTTTAACCTTTTTCGTTTCAAACTGAGGGGGGGGTTATCGTTCTATATTTTCACGTCGCTTTTAGATACTCGACAAAGTGTGTGTCTCTCATGTCAAATGTATTCTTCTGATACTACAGCCATTTAGGCTACAAGAGGTTGGGTTGAAGTTGTCAAATACATTCATAATATTCCTCTTCCTGGTTTCTCCCTTCATCTTTTTTTTCTCCAACAAGCCCCCTCCCCCAGCCGCCGCTGAGAAAAGGCTGACCGTATAGCTTTCAGAACAAAAAGGGTGCGACCGTGCGCATGTTAGAATATAACGAAAAATCTTTACAAAGTTGAACTATACAGACGACTCCAACCATAACTTTGATGCGGCAATATTTTTTATGACCCATCCAATTCTGGCACTAGTCTATAACATGTATATGGCTTGCTGCCATTCACACGTTGCAGATGCCTTTGGAGAATTGCCCAATTTAAAAGGCGCTACTCGCATATGCAAATAGCCAGCTCATGACAGTAAGGCAAAGAAATTGCGAGAACCGAAACTCAATTTGAAATGTAAAACTCCATGTTTATCGTCAGTTGCCACCACAAAAACAGAAAGGTAAACAAACCATGACATTCAATAAGATTGGGACCCCCCCCCCAAAAAAAAGTCTGCTTCCCTTACTGTCCAGTGGTTCCAATGAAATATGACCTATAATTATTTACAATGAGTGATCATTTAAATGTGTAAGGAAAACGTAAAAAGCAGCTTGTGTTGGAATGTGGGCATAACATAAGAATGGTGAGTGTACCTGTGATAATATTCACCCAAGTAAACCTGATTGGCCAGCTCAGCCAATGACATGTTCTAGGAATAAATAGCAAGCATTTTTTTTAAACAGGCACATGTTTTTCCTCCAATTTATGCTTGGCCCACAAATGAGTATACTGTAGGATGAGTCAACATTTGGGTATGTGTTAAAAGAATATACATTTAAGTGAGATTGTCACTGGACAGTGACAATAACAAATCAGGCAATGCCACAAATGATATTGTATCGGTCTTAGCAGCTCATTGTTCAAATATGCAGTATTCACACATTTTCCAAGGCTCACATGTTAAGGCTTCAGCAATCTTAGTTCAATACGCACAAATAGAGAACAAAGCCATTGTGATACATTTTTTTTATTGAACATTTTATTTATTCTGTGCTTTTATAACTTAATAGCACATTAACATAAACTGAATCTCTACCACCTACCCCCAAATATGTGATAACGTGATTCAGAAGTGCTTCTCTGTTCCAGTGACTGGCAGAGGGGGAGGGACGCAGTAAAGAAAAAAAAGCTGTGGGCTCTCAAATCTTACCTTAATTCCTTGCATCATTTCACCTTCTCAAAAACACATTGGAGAATGTCCGACAGGAGGGACCTCATGCCTTTTCCTCCAATACTGTTGAAAAGAAGGCAGGCGAGCCGATGGGATGCAAAGAATCATGGAAAGATGAATTGAGAGTCAGAAAGGCACAACCAGCACTTGCTGTTCCCCCTGTAACACTCCAGTCACCTTTCCAGACAGGGCAGGCAGTGCCACCGACTGACCAAGCCGTAGGGAGGACATCTTTTGAGGGGGTACACGCAGGGCAACTCCACAATCAAACATTGAACTTGCAGTCACCCCTTTCTCAGTGCAGTTCAAATCCATGGGGGGGAGAAATACAACTACCAGGACACGACAAAGAAGCGCCACTACCCTCGCTTCACGGCTCTACTCCGTCTGACTGCGGCAGTCCGCACTTAAACAGCAAGATACAACCTTCCCCTTACCAAGAAAATGAAATCATATTTATGTACAGGTAGAAGAATCAGATCCATTCCTACAGTCTGTACAATGTTGGGCCTATAAATTATTTATTTCATCTTTACTGCAAAAAAAGATAGACATATCAAAAAACATATCCCAAAACAAAATATGCTGCAGAAAAGAAAAAAATCTTATAGAACTCAGTCTTTCCCTTAAGTTGAGGCCTCTTCAATACTCTTACCAGTGACTTCAAGGTTTAAGACAAAACATGGACACAGACTTCGCTCTCCAGGATCTGTGCTTAGTTTTAAATTAAAGTCCACCTTTTTTTTTTTTTTTTTTTTTTTAGTTAATGGGGAGGTGGAGAAAGGAGGGGGGAAAATGAAGTCTTCCTTTATCCAGCATTCTGGTTGTATGAAACTCTCCTCAGGGCTCGAACTCCAGTTCATCTACACTTATGACCTTAGCAGGCATGGAAGGAAGGGGCTGCTGCAGCACATCTGAGCCAAACCACTTAGACAGACCAGCTCCCCCCACACCAGTGGGGCTACCCCCATGTTGCTGGGAGTGGCTCGTCCGGTGAGGGCCGAGGTTCTGCGACTGGTGGCCTGGGACTGATGGATGCACTGGGAGGAGAGAGAGAGAATCAAATTCATCAGTAAAGGCCATTCGGAACATTGGGAAACTAATGTCCTTAAAAAAGGGATCCACTGTGCCAAGACTGTGGTGCCCTCATCTCTGCATAAACACTAGTAAAACAAATGCAAAACAGGTGTTCATGTTGAACAACGACAGACTGAACAGAAAATGTCACTTACTTGGTCTCGGTTGATGCTGCATTAGCTGCATGTGATTGCTGGCTCGGGGAGGTAAGAGGGGGTGTCCTGTCGCCCCTAGGGGGTAGAGGGGTTGTCCTAGCAGGGCAGGGGGCAAACCCTGAAGCTGAGCGAGGTCAACATGCTGTGGAAATATGCCTAGGATGGAAAATGAAATGTCAGTGAGCTCCTCAGCAGTTCCCACACACCTCAACCAAACATTGCAGGTTAACTCATCCTGAAAACAAACTCCAACTATAGTTTTTCTACATAACCCTGGTAATATAGGCGTGAGTGTTAATTTCAATAGGCCAACTCATCTTGGCACTAAAACCCATCGCAGTGGCCTTATGTGATGGCTTAGAATAGCTAGGTACTATAAACAGGTAGACCAGTACTAACCTGCCTGCATCAGAGCAGGGCCTAGCTGCTGTGGCTGGATGCCCTGGGCCAGCATCCTCTGCACAAGGCTGGGATGGAGCTGGGGCGGAGGGGGGCGCACCATGGGCACATGTCCGTGGGATAGCAGTGGTATCGGGTAGATGGGGCACGGGTGACCGGCAGAGCCTGGCCTGGGGCGGTCCTGGACGTGCTGGCGAGCCTGGGAGGCCTTCACCCCTCCCAACTGAGAACCACTACTGCCTATCCCATCCAGAAAAGAGCTGGGAGAGCGCCGGTCTATAACACAGGCGCACAAATGCTACATTAGACAAGACAGCAGCAAAAACAACATTGCACAAGTAAGGAGCAGAGACATGGTTTTACCTGAGGTTACCTTCAATGCATTTCCCAAACAATGTCATTACTGACATGCAAACCTCTGACAACAAAATGTAGAAGAAAAAACAGCCGCTGATGAACGTACCCTCTTGGGAGTGGCCCTCCTTGCTGTCTGGACGACTACCTGGCTCATCTCGACTCTTCTCTTTCGTCTCGTACATCTTACGGATCACAGACGTGGGCACGAAAGAGGGTGACAGCTGTACAACACACAAGCATCAGTAGTTAAGTTATTTTAGTTATATAGGAGGGCATTCAAAAAATAAAAAAAAGTAACATACAACTTAAACCAGACAGTTGATCAATACTGAGCAGATAGGTAATGTCCACTTTAAAGGAAGAGTAACAGACACGTGCTTATTTATCAAACTGTTTCCTGAAACCACTATGGGTTTGAATCAGTGGAGGGATTGAACAAGGTTACAATGTTATCACTGGAAAAGTGGAAAAAGTGTTTCTTATTGGACAAGTTCAGGTAGTCCCGCCCCGTTTTGGTTTTCTGGTTGGCGACTAATGAATACGACGCAGACAACCTTTCGACGTACCATGCTGGTGACTGTGTTGCCAGGGGAGTGTCTGCCTGCAGGATGAGTGCCTGGACCAGGGGATCGGTTCATCCTGGGTTGCCAGATAACACAGGTCAATGTAAATCCAGCGATAAATATAAAGCCAACATTTTAATGCTTTGGGTTGCCAAACTTTTAAAATCACAATTTATACTTAAACCAAAGTTGGAATTACAGGAGGGATGGGAAACCCCTAACAAAAATCAGGTGCCCCCCCATAAGACTTGAAATATCAATGTCAAATTCTAACCCTACTTCAAAAGCGACAAGAACTCAGTCACCTGTTGTGTTGGTAGACCTTGTTCGGAGGCAGTTTGTTGTAACCCGTCTGGAAGGCGTTGTGGGCATGGAGAGCAAGGTCCTGCTGGTTAATCAGAGCCTCCAGGTCAGCCTGGTCCACAGCCATGGACAGCGCTCTCATCTGGAGGCAAAGTCATCAACCACCAGTTTTTACTTACACCACGAGTCAAACGCATTCCACGGAGGGCCGAGTGTTTGCGGGTTTTCACTCCTCCCTTGTACTTGATGAATTAAGGTCCATTTGGTAAAGAGCTCTCCTCACCTGGTTGTCTAGGTCTTAATTGAAAGGGAAAACCAAAACCTGCAGACATTCGACCCTCAATGAAATGAATGACACCCCATCTCAGGTTTCAGTTTGCATGCCATAATTGTTTGGTTACCAAGACAATGCAAGATCTAACAAAGGGTGTTGCACCATAAACAATTATAGATTTGATGTTAGACGTGCTTCAAATAAGGTTTACTGTCCCAACATTGGCCAATTTGATAAACAACATCTCTAACCTGTTGCTGGTGTAGGGTGGGTCCATGTCCAGGGCTGAGGGATCTATGCATATCTGGGAACTGCTCCCCCATCATGGGCGCCACACCAACAGGATACCCTGAAACAAGACCAATCAGACAAATCACTTAAAATGTAGGAGCACAATGAGGGAAGTGAGTTTATGATAAATTACTAAAAGTTCATGAATAAAACATTATTGGAGTGTTCCATGCTCAATCAAGTACAATGTACCCTCAAATAGTCACTTAGGTGAGACAAATTTTCAGCGATCCCTTTAAGGGGTGGGCCGTTACTGTGGCAACAGCGGGACTCAAACGTCTGAGATCAGCAGTGTTGGAAACTTAGTGACTGTCCCTATATTTCGTGAGTTATCAGACTGCACCAGCCATTTAACGGTCAAATATTCAGGCGACAAATTCAGCTACTTCTCAGGCTGCTTTTGGGGGAGTTTAGACATAGCAAACGAGAGTGGGAGAAGATGTCTGTGCAGAAGTCACAGCAACAGTGCACGTACAGGAAGGAAACACGGGTAGGAAGGCAAAAACGCTATGTCGGGGACCGCAGCAAGGCAAATGGGTGCTGTGACATCGTCACGGCAAAACGCCAGCTATCGATTTATCAAGGTGCCAGGAGACGATGTCGCTGAAACATTTGGTAACATTGGAGATTAGATGCGCCGACGTCTCTTTCCTTGCAGTTGAGCAAGGTCGAACAAAGATTGACAAACAATTTAACGTTAGCGTGTGAAGAAAACGATGTAAGCTGCCAAGAAACACTAGTCACTAATAGACTTTCAGATAAATTCAAACTTCATGACTGTGAGCTTCTAAAAATGAATCTTTCAGGAGCACAGGTTGCTGCACGAGGTGGGATATGAGACTACAGACTGACCAAAAACAAAACGCAACATGTAGTGTTGGTCCCATGTTTCATGAGCTGAAATCCCAGAAATTGTCCATACACAAAGCTTCATTCTCAAATTTTGTGCACAAATGTGTTTACATCCCTGTTAGTGAGGATTTATCCTTTACCAAAATAATCCATCCACAGCATATCAAGAAACTGATTAAACAGCATGGTCATTACACAGGTGCACCTTGCACTGTTCTTCACCTTCAGGATCATCTAATGGGGGGTGCTGAGGAGTATTTCTGTCTGTAATAAAGCCCTTTTGTGGAAAAAAACGAATTCTGATTGGCTGGGCATGGCTCCCCAGTGGGTGGGCCTATGCCCTTCAAGGCCCACCCATGGCTGCACCCCTTCCCAGTCATGTGAAAAGCATAGATAAAGGCCTAATACATGTATTTAAATTGACTGATTTCTTTATTAGGAACTATAACTCAGTCAAATCTATTTTTGTTCAGTATAGTTCTGTGATTAGCTACCCGCAATGAAACAAAACCGCAGAATTAGTTTGAAAATAGTTAAGGCAGCAATTTCGTTGCTATAAATCACAACCTTCACGTGCTCATACTTGACTTGTTCAGTTCTCACATCTATTGTTAGGCGCAAATTCAAAAGTGGTCGCACTGTAGTGCCCAGTTGTTTCCGTAGCTACAGTGTGCCCTAAATTAACACCCCCCTTTGCTTCCATATTGATGTAATGTTTACCAGCGGGTGGCCGCATGCGTCCATGGAAGTAGTCAGGCAAAGGAGCCCTCTGTAGGAAGAGTGGAGGCGAGGGCCCCCTGTGCTGAAGACCAGGCCCAGGGGGTGGAGGGGCGTCAGTGCTGCCTAGCACGCTGTGGAGGGTAGGGGAGCCGCTACGGGGAGGGCCCTGGGCACCTAGAAGCTCCTGTAGCAATTACACACACTGCTCAGACAGGACCAACACTCCAACTGAGCCACAGAACATAACACCAGCCCCTTATTCCTTCGAAAGCACCCCAACCAGAATGCTACAGCCTATCAAACTCAACAGCTTAAAATAAGTACTATTTTAACAGAGTTCCACACACCCACCCTGATAACATGAGCTAGCCCCAAACTACACACCTGGAATACGTTCTTCTGCGATGGGGCAGGCACTGTGGCTTCAGGCAGGGGCACTATAGCAGGGTCTGTGGGCTGATTGAGCTGTAACGGGTGGAAGAACGTGCAATCAGACAGCAGCCTTGTTTGTGGACACGCTTTTAAAACCAATCCCTCTGGGCATTTTTCACTTGCATAAATGTTATGCATCAGACCAATTAACACTGTTAGACATTGCATTGCTACAATGTTGTCAAATGTCCAAATACAAGTTACTTAGACATCATCCAATGGAAAATTATGAGATTGTAATGACATAACTGTAACAACCTATTTGACTAAATTCTAACGTTGTAGCAGATGACCAAAATGCAACATTAATTGATCATCAGATATGAAAAGCCCATTGGGATGGAGAAGAGCATAGCATGGCTCAGCCAGAGGCAATGAAATGGTCCTGAATGTAGATATACCTCCATGCCCAGAGACCAAAGTGACAGACCCTGACAAATTCACCAGGGCACAACCCCCCCCCCCCCCCCCAAATGTCCCAGGACATAAGGGTAATCCAGTCTAATTTGATAAAGGTTAACATTAAAGTTTAATATAAATAAAAATATTCTGTATGCAATAATTTGATTGACATGTTAGTTCATAGGGGTTCATGTGAATCCAGAACAACTCTTGGGAGGAACTCAAACTATACAAATTTATGCCCATCATTTTCCAGACCTGACAACTATTAGTCTAGGAGTTCAGTTATGGTTAGGATGCTAGCTTGCATGCATCATTTGGTTTTGAGAACCTTTATGTAGCACTTACATGTGATGTAAGAGGCCAAACTTTCAGCAGCACACGCGCATGGGTCAGTTTACCTGAAGCGGCATGCAGCTCAAAACCGCTAAGGTTTACACATCCAGCATTACCTGAGGCAGCTTGCCGACAGGACAGTCGGTGCTTTTAAAACATCATCTGAGAGCGGCACACTTACGTTGCTGTTCACTTGGTTGGCTTTGGGGTGGGTAGGCAGAGTTCCACTTGCCTTCATGCTGCTGACCAGCTTGTTGAAGGCTGACATGTCAGGGTCTCTGGCCTGTGACCTAGGCGGCCCTGCACTGGGGCCTACACCGCCTGTTAGAGCCTGCTCCAAGTGCTCAGCCATGAAGGGCGTGCCACTGCTGGTGCTGCCTCTGATTCCTCCCCGATGCGGATTCTGGTGCAGTTTCCGATGAGACTGGTGATTCTGCTCAGAGCCCACCTTCAGCCCCTTCAGGCCTCCCTCCACCTCCTCCAGAGAGAGCACTACACCAGAGTTAGCTAGGGGACAAGATGAGGGCTTTAGAGCTGTTGGAAAAGCGTACATATCTTACTACAAATTCAACATTTGACATTAGGCAGCAAACAAAAGAAAGCAGACTGAAACATGGAACTGTTTAATAAGAAACAATTGTTTTCCCATTACAAAATGTTTTCGTGCTCTAATGAAACGACCAATGGAAATTAAGTACTGGTCACATGAACAATTGCTACTTACTGCTCTGCTGTAGCCGTTGCTTGTTGACGTTGAGGCTGGAGAGAAGAGGCTTCAGGTCTATCTTGGCCTTGTGTAACAGCTCCAGAATGTCCACCTTGTCCCGGTGCTCCACTGACTGGATGGGGGTGAAGTAGGGGACAGGGCCCATCTGGCTGGGGGACGTGCAGCGGGGGTCTTGCCCTGAGAGACGGTAAGTAACAGTTGCCAAAAAACGAATTAGAAAACGTGCACAGTCATCAAAACAGAAAGCATCATGGAGTCCTTAGAGGGGTTTGTATGTAATTTCAGGAATTGTGGCTATTAAAAAATATATAATAATTATGAACCGTCATATCAAAACAGAAATGTGGCTTTATGATATGAAAAATGTGTTTCAGGGTGGTCCTCCATATGCAAAAGACTGTATATAATTTCATTTTTATTTTTTATACTTAACTAAATAAAGGAGGGCCAATGTTTGCGAGGATGTGTTCCAGAGGTTGCTAAATATGCATTTCCCTTACTTGAATTCCATGCTGGGTTACAAAAAACAAATATATAAAAATACAATGTGTATTTGATCAGTCCCGCCATGATTCCGCAAGTGCAATTTCTCTTGCAAAATCAACAATGACTGCTCTTTTTCCACAGAAAGTAGTCAAATAAATGGAAGTATTATCTCAAAAAACAAACTCTCGTGGCAGTACAAAAGAGGGCTCGCAATTTCAACCAATCACTACACATTTACCGCATTATATGGTTCAATCAAGCCACATGTCAAACTCTCCCTCGTCAGCGCATTTTCCCAACAAATATTCCACATTGCCATGCAAAACAGTAGAATTGCAACATTTTTTTTTTGCATTTTTGTACGTAATTATCACAAAACATCCCTGCAAAGTCCTGGAGGGACTGTTTGATCCTTAAGGGCAACACATTAGTATTCATCAAAAATATTTATTTCCGAAGCAGCCCCCTTACCAGCCAGTCTCTCCAGCTCCTCATGGGGGGTGGAGCGCAGGCTGGAGGAGTGGCTGCCTGAGGGACTCAGGTTGCTGGAGAACCACCGGCTGAAACGGCTGGCCGAAACAGGGCCCTCCCCCAGAACATCCTCTATCATCTGCAACACAGAACCAGAGGCCAGTCAGATGCAAGCTCCTGGTCCAGAGTGGCTGACTGCTAAAGGGTGGGTGTGAGCAAAGGTTGCACTTACGTTTACGGCGCTGTCCATCTGCACTTTTGGGCTTTTTTTGGGATGCATTTTGTCAGTGCTTTTTGACGGTATTGTACTCTTTCTTCATTGAATCTGTACTTTATTTCCCTATCCCATAGCTAATTTCCTTTTTTATAGATTCCTTCACAAGGTATTGTAATAAGTGCTGAATAAACTGGAACAGATGGGCATAAATTTGCATTGACTGAAACCTAACAAAACCACCATACTGGAGGTACAACCTGTTGCCTTACGACAACGTTTCACTGGAAAATGACAACATCAAGAAAACCTTAGAAATATATAAACATCGTCCTGGCCAGGGTGACAATACTGCCACTACCACCACTCATCCAAACAGGCAAAGGACAGTACCATGTGATTAAACCATGGAACTAACCAGTGTAGGTTAAAGGGATAGTTCACCCAAATTACAAAATAATATTGGTTTCCTTACCCTGTAAGCATTTTGTGGACAAGGTATGACAGCAATCTATGCTTTGGTTTGATTTCCATGGCACAGTTTTCACATGCTAACAAATGCAAAAAAAAATGCGTGTGGAAACATTGCCAGGGAAACTAAAGCACGGACTGCCAAAATACTTGGTCCACACACTGCTTACTTGTTAACTAAAATGACACATTTGTTTCCTTAACTATCCCTTTAACCTACACTGAACACTTAAAAGAAAAGGACCATGTGTAGCCAACTACAACCCAGTGTGTGATGCATTTAGATACGACTTAGAACACATTACTGTGGACATTAGCCCAGAGAGCACAACGTATAGCACCCAAAACACACCTTAAACATGCAGTGCTCCCCAGGACTTACAGAGGCCAGTCCTGGCATGGTCTTCTCCAGATTGAAGAACTCATTGAAGTCAAAGTCTCCAGATGTCTGCTCTGGGAGGACCGCTGGGTGTGGGACCTCCTGGTCTGCTGTAGAGTGAGAGTCTTTTACTACCTGCTCTGGCTCCTCCGCAAGCCCACCATTACATTCCACTGCAATAAACAGGAGTGCAAATAAACATTAAGGGTAGCTTCTTTCCATAAACAATCCGATGACATACAGTAACATACAGAAAACACTACTGATCATTCGGTGTCTAGAGCCCCAAAAAAAGAAACCTTAGGACATACCTGTACATTGTAAAGGAAGAAACACTATGCTCATGACCCACAAACATTGACCCTCACATCAGTGTGGTCATAATTAGAAAATAAATACACCACGAGACATCAAGGAGCCTATTCAGACTTGCGATAAGTTCATTTTGATATTCTACGGTACTTTTGTATGCTTTTAAGCCAGTAGTTCTGAAAGTAGCGCCAACGAGCCAACTGTCCCAGAAAATTGCCTACTACGTCAAAATGTACATATATGTGCACCAAGTTAATGCTCCCCTCGCTCTACTACGTGTTCATTCAATGGCTGACACTCAAACTGGCTCACGTGGGGGTGGGTGTAGTGGAAGTTGTGCTGCACATCTTCCAGAAAACAGTTGCTTTCAAACTAGGGATTTCATGGCTAATTGAGGTAAGACTAATTCTGCTCAGACTATGCATGTATGAACTACACATTCACAGACAGCTCAAAGTGGGAGGTCCAAAAAATAAAGTAGTCCAAGTACCAGTGCATGTCTAACAGACTTCAGTAAAAAATAATAAGCGTTTACTTAAGTCCATGTTTTGTCTACTTATATCAAGCCTGAACCGAACCCAAGAAAATAAAACAAATAGAACATGGCATCCATAACACCGCAAGGCCAATGGGATCCTTTTGGGGGACGATCCAAAAGTTAATGTATGAAGAACCCAGCATGACATGCCTTCTCTCACAGAGTCAGTCCTCTTCCTGGACCGTTTGGGTCTGCGCTTGTCCTCCTCCAGGATCTTGTCGTCAAAGCCAATGAGCTCTATAGTCTCTGATTGGCTGGTTGGGCCCCCTGAGAACCACTCCGGCTCCTCTTCCGCGTCGTTCCTTCTCCTCTCACTGAACACACGCTTGTCCCCAAAGTCTCGCTGCAGGGGGAAAAAATAAATATATGACACACAAGTTTGGGGTCACCTGGAAAACAAGGGCATTTCTATAAAAACTTACACACAAAATTAGTTGACTATTTCCTATTCATTTTGCAAGACATTGACATGGTTATAAATAATGATTAATTGAAAATGTCCTTCAAACTTGGCTTTCATCAAAGAATCCTCAATTTGCCACAGCGTCAATTTGCCACAACGTCCACAGGGTATGGCGTTGCAAAATGGAGCGATAGCCTTCCTTCTTCAAGATCCCTTTTATCCTGTGCAAATCTTCCACTCTACCACCACCAAAGCACCCATAAACCATCACATTGCCTCCACCATGCTTGACAGATGGCGTCAAGCACTCCTCCAGCATCCTTTCTGCATCTCACGGATGTTCTTCTTTGTGATCTTAACACCTCAAACTTAAGACGTCTGTCCATAACACTTTTCCCCAATCTTCCTCTGTCCAGTGTGTTCCTTTGCCCATCTTAATCATTTCTTTTTATTGGCCAGTTTGAGATATGGCTTTTTCTTTGCAACTCTGCCTAGAAGGCCAGCATCCCGGAGTCGTCTCTTCACTGACCTTGAGACTGGTGTTTTGCGGGTACTATTTAATGAAGCTGCCAGTTGAGGACTTGTGAGGCGTCTGTTTCTCTAACTAGACACTCTGATAAACGCAGATATTCCATAAATTAAAATAAAAAGCAGTTTCCAGCTATAATAGTCACAACATTAACAATGTCTACACAGTATTTCTGATCAATTTGATGTTATGTTAATGGACCATTGTACCATCTAAACTGCTGTGAAATACCCATAACTAAAAATAATTTATTTTCAGCTGGTGTACTAAACCTAAAGTAAAACGCACAAAAAATAAACAGAAATAGCGCACAGACTAGATCACTTTCTTTTATCAGAAAGTCTTAAGACTTGCTTTCAATGAGAATGAGATCTATAACTCACATTTCTACCTAAATTTGGTCAGGATACATATTGCAGCTTTAAAGAGGAAATAATGGAGCCTACACAGCTCCGGATGATTGTCATTTAGATTGATTACCGCAGAACGTATGCCTCCCCTTGAGGCACAAGTAACTGCCATTTTGTGGGGTCGGTACATACTGATAGAATATCCCTAAAAGGATAAATAGTTTCAATTGAATGCAGATCAGGAATCAACAGACACTAACCCGGAACCTCTTATCTTTGAAGTCCCGTTCCTTCTCCATGCGGGGTTCCCTCTCGAAGCCTCGCGCCGCCATGATGCGGCCACTGCCAATGCGCCGCGCCCCACCCAGCCGGAGACTCTCGTTCTCCTTATTCTCCAGGGGGCTGATGGGGCGGCGGGTGGGTGCAGGCAAAGCATTGCCAACACAGCCCCCTCCAAAGCTACGACGCTGGGGGCTGAGCACCACGTCCAGGTCATCCTCCTTTAGTCGCTCGCGGGGATCTGACAGCGTCACAAGGCACAAACATAACATTCACTATAATGCTTCATGTTGTATTTTACAAAGCATAGTAAGTGTTAGCAATGTGGTACATCTAAGGGTAGCCAAATTTATTTGAGCTCAAAACCCCTCAGCCCTTATTGAATATGCAATAGACGATTTTAAATGTATGCCACAGGCATTTGAATATCAGCTATGAATATAAAACATTATTTATTTACCTGCAATTCTACGTTTTAGAGGGACCCTATCATCCACAAAGTCCTTCTTATATCCATCCACAGGAGAGCTGCACTCTGAGGTGGGGTACAGCGAGGCATGCCACTTCTCGGGGTCCCAAACACCATCACTATGGTCCAAAAATAAGACCAAACCAGAGGGACAAACTCAACAGTTAGCATAGAACCAGCATGATTGGCTAAGACTAAGCTTTGTAGGGTGTCAAGTTAATCCAAAGTGTGACAAAGGAAAACACTCACCTGTCATATTTTTCAGAAAGACAGTCTGGCCTTTCATTAGAAATTGGGAAATCTTTTATCTCCAAAAGCTGCTCCTGTAAGAAATACACATTGTGAACCTAAGTCCATGAAGCAATCTAATAACTTGCACATCTATCAACATCTCCAAATACCTTGGTGTATCTGTAAGGGGATGGTCCTGTTGATTCCTTGACCACTTGGTCTTTCACCACCACTGTGTCACCATTCTCCTGCTCCTCTACACAAGCATCCTCCTCTACACAAGCATCCTTTTCCATGACTCTTTTAGGGGGCTAAACCAATGTATAGCTTCTGAGACTAGTAGTTGACCTGTTGAAAAACGACATGCTGTTATGATATAACCCTCACAGGCTTACCAAAAGTAATTACAATTCATAAACATAAAAGTAATTATATATTGCTCAGGAAGACTGCTGATAAAGTACGTGCAAAGAAATTAAAACAGCGTATTGGCACACTTTTAAAATGTAGTTTGTGTAGTAATATCGATACAATAGTTAAACGCAACAAGCTAAGACCAATGAACTTAATCGAAAAATCTAACGTTATACCTAAACACATTAAGCACCGAGGTATATGAACGACATTAGCGCAAGGGCTTCGACGTGGACTGGTGATAAAATCCGACTCAACCAATTTGCCAAAGGAAGCTGGCCTGGCAATATGTCTTCCATACCTGAGCGGCACAGGCAAACTAAGTCATAGCAATTAAGTAGCTAAATTGGCTACCATTAGCATGCTAGGAAACTGGCCAGAATTAGTCAGCAAGCTGTCAATCTAGTGGAAGTAGTTAAGTTAGCATATTTGCGTAGTTAACTAGCTAATTGACAAAACTGCGTTGGTAGATGTAGCTAATGCATATGTTGATGCCAACTTACAAGACCGGCGTCAAATCTTCGATGGACGGCTGACAATTAACTAAATTACACGACCGTCGTGTTTGGTTTACTGGTAACTAGTTAGCGAACATTAGCTAGTTAGCTGCCAAAACTTTAGTTTAGCTAGTTAGCCTGAAAGCCGACTTGTCGGCTAATCTGATAGCTAGTTAACGTTTGTGTTCGGCTATTCAATTGATAAACGCCGAGTACATATGTAACGTTAACCAAGCAAACAAACACGCCATCATATCACTCTGGATAAATTGCAGATACGTATATATGTAGAAGGTATCCATTAACTTACAATGCTGTTTAGAAAACGGTTGAAGCCGACTCAGAAGCTAGCTACGTTTGCTAGCTAAGCTAGCTCTATGGCTAGTTAGCCAGCTAGTTTGCTGGAGATAAAGCCTTCCAATAAGTGCGATACGTTTTTCTAAACAGCTAGGGTTGTTATTTTGGCCAACGCCCGTGATATATCTACGAACCGAAATCCAAACGTATACTAGCGTCTTCCTGGGATTGTATTCGAATGTCGAAATATACTTCTCTTCGGTCTCTTTTCTCAGTCGTAGCAGTGATTTTTCTCCGATCACCGCTTCTGAATGAGGGTCCTTCGTAGGATTATATAGTGCCCATCACTAGTGCCTTACTCAAACATAGGAAAATATTATAAATCATTCATTTAAACCATTACTGTCTTTGACATAGTCTCTTTTGACTACGAAATGAATATATATGAATTTAGATGAAATATCAACGACTGCTTGTATTTTACGATTGAGTAATTTTATATCAGGCATTATGTATGGCTAGCTAATTGTTGACATTACATAGCGGATCGATGAAAGCCCAAACTGATCGATAATTGTCATACTTTCAATGTAATTTTAAACAAACTAGCCCTTTCCTTAATTAATAATTTGACGTATAGGCCAACCAAATGCCACTCAAAACATCCACCTTTTTTATTTATTTGTAAATGATACCATACCCTGTCATTTTAGGGTAAAATTCGATGTGCTTTACATCACGCTCATCAGTTCAGTATTTGTACAGAGGGTTGCTACAGTAACGTTTGCAAGACAACACGAGTCACTGTGAGTGGTGGTAACTTCACCGTCATTGGTTCCACCATAAAGATCCGCATGTTTATTAATTTCACTGGGTATGACAGAAGCATCAAACAATTTGTTAAAAATAAATTAGATTAATCCCACAAAGATAGCTAATTTAACAGGTGTGGTGATACTGATGATTTTGGGCACAGATGGTTTGTTTACAAAGCAGTCAGGATAATTAACGTCGCAGGTTAGGATAATTAACGTGGCAGGTTACGAGAACTAACGCAGCAGGATATGTGAATTAATGTAGCAGGTTATGAAAAAGTGTTAAGAGTTAGCTAATGCTTCGGTTGTCAACAGCTGTTTTCCCCGACACGACCACTGGATGGAGATGTAGGCCTACCCCATCTAACCACAACAGATGAAACGTAAACAAACCATATGTGGCGACAAATCACAGAGGAAAAGGCTAAACGAGAGGGTTTACTCAGCCCAAAAAATGTCAGCGAAAATAAAACCGCGAGTGTCGAATTTGTTCAACGAAAATGTAATGGCTTATTTTCTACCTGAGGTTTATTTGATCGAATAGAAGTTTCGTAATGCTTAAATTGTTACGCGTATACTGATATAAGTTGGACACGTGACATCCCAGCAACTTTGAGAAAAAAGAACACTTTAAATTCGAGTTGTCTCGAGATGGTTTAGCGTCGTATTCATGTAATGTGGCTGTAGCATATAATCTCTCGTCATTGAATACAGGCGGTTGAAGTTAACAACCCTCATCGAATATTAAAAACAAATTACAATAAATAGATGTATCCACCAATCCAAAGAATAGGCGGGAACTAGACAGCCAGCCGTGCCACTTTGTGAACAACGACTCCCATTGTTAGGGCGAAGAGACATGTAGTCTTGTCAGTTTTCCATAATCTTTGGTTTGATTAAAACATCTCTGGTGGGAAATGCATATTGTTTTAGGCAGATTTGAGGTTATTCGCATGAAAATCGGCCCCAAATTGGTTGGAAACCTAGCTATAGACGTGAAACTAGTTAGGGAATTAAGAAAATGTAATGGTAGCTACGTTATTAATATGAAGATAATGAAAGGGTGATTTCTGTTCGGCTAGTTGAAGAAGTTAGTAATCTGAATGACAGCCAGTAGTTCGAGCTAGTGAGTAACGTTAGTGTTCTCAGGTAGTTAGCTAGGCAACTGTTGTGGCAATGACTTCCAGAGGTAGAGGAACCCAAAAACCAAACATCTGGTACAAAAGGAGCTCCACTCAATGCTATATCCAGTTATAAAGTCGGATACACCTGGAACCAAGGCGGAAGACAAGGAGCCGAAAATAAGGTGAGAAGTACCCCCTTCAAATAAAATGCATTTTCTATCTGGAATCCCTGGGACGTCCCTACCCCATTTGAAGATAACATGTTAAAATGGGTAGGTGTAGCTCTCAAACTCTAGGCGATGTTCTGCCTTCGATCTACAGTTTCCGGCTAATTAGCTTCGCCCAAGTCTACCTCACCTGAACTAGCTACAATCCCGACGCGTTGTTTTAGAAACGTCAATAATCATCGCTTGCGATACGGCTTTCGAAACATATTGCCCTTATCTTTTATCAGCGAGAAAGAATCCTTCAAATAAAAAAATATTAGAGTCCAATGACTCTTATGTGTTATGTAATGGAACTGAGAGTCACGATCAAGGGCTAGGACGTCCCAAGGATTCGAAATGGCACTAACCACAAATACATGTACCGCTGGGGGTACTTGACCTATCCACAGGGGGTACTTGAGAAGACTCATGAGACCATAAGCCTACGGGTAGAATGTACACGAGGACGTATTTCAGGGGTACCCCCTGACCAGAGCACACTTCAGTTGGTGGTACAGTAACCGAAAAACGTTGGGAACCACTGATTTCATGTACTGTATGTTTAGTGACTGGAGTTGGCCATCCCTGAAGTCGGTCTTTCTTCCAGGCACCTTGCAAGGAGTTCCTCAAACTATGGATGCAGAAGACCTTTGGATGGGTTCATCCTTACAAAGCCAGGTGCACTTTCTCAGGAATACCCTATAGATTAGACAGATTACATCACTGCTTGAATTTATAATGCATTACAATGTAAATTCCAAATGGTGGGGAAATAACATTGGTTAAGCTCTTGATGCTATGCTGTTAATATATCCACTGTGTGTAGCCTGAGTTCGCTAACTGGAAGAATGTTACCTTGTCCAATCTGTAGGTCTCACATCGCAGGGTGGAGCTGGAAGGATGAGTGGTGGACAGCTAGGAGGGAGTTGAGGCTCACAGTGAGGGCAGAGTGCCATTACAGGTCAGTGTCTGGCTTTACCCTCTACCTGCTGCTCAGCTGTGGGGTGACCATACATGCCCATCAGTACTTACGGAGAAAGTCTGTTTGTGGAAATGACATTATTACAAAAAAAAGCAACATGTTTTGGTATGGACTGGCATGATTGTGGTTTTGGTTTTAATCAGGAAGAATGTTTCTCTTCTGAAAATGATGGACTCCAGCAGTAATGGCTGGAAGGGCATGTTGTGTCACAGCAGGAACAAGAGTTGCTCCTGTATGCCAGCTGAGAGGCGGTGTCTGCGTGTGGCTTGGGACAGCTGGGATGTGTACATGAGGATGAAACACAGGATGCAATAATCTGCTCTTCAGTTCCAGAAACTCACAACTCTACGGTGAGGCATTACGACTGATAAATGCTATTTTTGTAAATTTTATTTGAAATTACTTTGAATTAGGAACAATACACTGCCTCTGGGAGGTTAGTGAGCATCCTACATACAGTCATTGCGTGAGTGATTTATATATGTGTTTGACAATATAATAATTTGTGAGTAAAAGGGGAGGGGGCAGCCTGTGTTACTGCTGATGTGTGTTTCCACAATACAGTTGGGTGTGGACTATGTGGCAGACTGGGAGGTATGATGCATTGTTATTCTGTCATAGGCACTATGTTCATGCCTGGATAAGCTACGTTCACCTCCGCCAAGCTAAGAGGAAACCACAAGGTGCCATCTTCTGTTAATCATGTGTACTACTGTACCTCTTATTACAATCACTGGATGACATTCATGGTCCAGGATAATATACTCCCAATTTAGGATATCAGAAACTTATATTGACAATTGTAGCCAAACTTGGGTTGTCTCAAACATACTACAGATCCTGCCTGTTGTCCTCTAGAACTTGCATTCACATTACCATTGCTTTCTGTTGTTGTTTATCTTCATGTATTGGTCTACCTCCTGTGTTTCAGCTGTTGCTGTGCGAGCCTGGCAACTCCGCTTGGTCCTGAGGTATTGGTATGTGTGGAGATGTGGACTACAGAGAGAGGTGGACAGAGAGCAGGGTGTTGACCATCTGGCACAATTCAGCATACAGCGCAGGCCACTGGAGTGCTGGAGACACTATCCTACCACACACACACTGACCGATGTGAAGTCACACACTATTGCAAGAAAAACATTAAGAATCTTCACCTTATGGTAAACTTCATGTGCCCTCATCCACCTCAACATCATACTTCGCAACATATTGCAAGAAGATTAAGTGAATTTCCTGAGCTCATGTGCAGATGTGGAGTTGTGCATGCAGGAGTCAGAGAGATCAGGCAGCAGCAAGTTAACACCAACACCGCCATCTATTGGTGACATGGAGCAAAGCACTTCTGAATTATTTCTGCACTACTCGGTCCATAGACAAGTTGCTGTACCACAGAGTATTCCTTCCCTTTCTGTCTCTAATTTGTTCTGTCTGCAGCACGCTGGTCTGAGAAGTCTGGCCCTTAATATCGCTCAGATACTCATCGACTCAACAAGAACATCGCTGTCCAGCGTCATCATCACACTGTAAGAGTTATGCTGCTACAGTACTATAATATCCATGTTTGTATATTCACCCTGCATTAGTATCAGTACAATTTGAAGGTTTTATTTGTATACATGTGTGTATATACCCTGTGATTGCTTCTAATCCTTTATACTGTATCCTACATGTTTTTGTGTTCTATGTTGTTATGCGTCTTGTATGTACCATTCATCATCACACATGAAGTTCCCTCCCAGGAAATAATAGTTATTTGAATTGAATTGTTCCGGAGTTAGTACCACATCTGCTATGTTATGTGTTTTCTCCGTATCTTACAGGCAGGTATTGGATACTCTGGCAGCAACGTCTGGAGGAAGCTGAAGATGGGGTACTTCAGACACTGATGCAGATTACACACACCCACAACAGGTTGGCAGGCTCCTTTTGGCAAATTTCAGCGACACTGTCCATGCACATGTTTTTTTGACTTCCCAGACAACTAGTGTGTTATTAGAAGAGTAATTCTGAAAGTAGTTTCTCTGGACCGCACGTCACTACAGAGCTACTGCTTGAATCACTGGAGAGAGCGGCTTGTTGAGCACTGACACATGCAGGTACACACACACCTACATGTAACTGTCAAAATAAAGGAACCGCCAACATAAAGTGTCTCAATAGGGCGTTGACTCCACCACGAGCCAGAACAGCTTCAATGCACCTTCAGTTGGTGTAGATTCTGCAAGTGTCTGGAACTCTATTGGAGGGATACGACAGCACTCTTCCACGCAAAATTATATAATTTCGTACTTTGTTGATGGTGGGAAAACGCTGTCTCAAGCGCCACTCTGAATCTCTCATAAGTGTTCAATTGGGTTGTGATCTGGGGACTGAGATGTCCATGGCATACGGTTGACATAATTTTCATGATCGTCAAAGCATTCAGTGACCGCTTGTGCCTTATAAATGGGGGCATTGTTATACTATGGAGGCATAGCTATGGTAGCTAAAATAATGGCCTGCCAAGCATTTTTGTATGTGACCCTAAGCATGATGGGATGTTAATTGCTTAATCAACTTATAACCACACCTGTGTAGAAGCACCTGCTTTCAATGCACTTTATTACTCAAGTGGTTCTGTTATTTTGGCAGTTACCTGTACATTACTGTGTGTGGTTGTAGGGTCTGGAGCGTCGTGCTCAGGCCTGGTTTGCGAACCACGTCTTTCCAGTGTCTGAACTCCTGGGTTGAGTTTACCTGCCAGAGGAAACCGCACAGGGAGAGGCGAGACGACACAACCCCATAATCACATCCTGTTTCTGAACTAGTGCTGATCTAGGATCAGGTCCAACCAGTCCATGTGATCTTATTAATTATGATCTGAAAAGCAAAACTGATCCTAGATCACCATACTACTATTATAATTTTTTTTGAAAAATGGCTACATTTATGAATACATATAGCTAGCCTTGTGGTGATGATGATGACATTTGTCTTAATGTGTGACACACTCTAACCGTCTGTGGGCAGCGTCAGTACACCTGGGCCTTTTACACCTGGTGGGGACATTCAGAGGAGAGAAAGGAGCAGAGGCTGGCTGAGAGGATAGGAGAACAGCTGTCCCGACACACACACACACACACACACACACACACACACACACACACACACACACACACACACACACACACACACACACACACACACACCATCATGGTACAGCCATACACCCAGACAGAGCCCAGCTGTCCTGCCCTTTGGGCCTTGCTGCATGAATAGAGGTGGTGTTTGACTAGAGCCTGGCACCACTGGCAGTGGAGGGTGAGGAAGGAGAAACGGAGAGCCTCTGACATACTGGACCACCATACTGTAGTCCACAACACACTGAGCCAGTGGAAGGACAACGTCACCATGATCCGGGACAGGTACTGTACGACTGACTGTAAAATATCAGTGAGGATCAGGATGATATTTGTCTTGTGGTTATAATGCATGTTAATGACCACCTGCTACTCACGCTGACTGTTGGGGACCAACTGGTTCAGAAAGACGTAGACGGGTGTGTTCTTAACAGGATTTGATTAGACCCTTTTGAGATTTTGGTTAATCCTTCAAGTGTGTTTGGTTTTTATGTATCTCTTAAGGCAAAACCGAGAGGAGCAGGCAGGTCGACATGGGAATGTGTGTTGTGTGTGACGCGCCCTGAGTGGCTGGAGTGAGGTACAGCATAGTTACCATTAGCCTTGCTCTGTTTGGTTTCTCCAGAGTAATCCTACATTCTTTGTGATGTCAGTGTGTCCAGCACAGAGGAGAGAAGAACAGCAGGCTGGATCAGATTGTCTTCATGGCATGAGTCAGACTTCTCAATCACACCTTACAGGCCTGGAAGGCACAACAGAGCTCACATCATATACATCACGGATGGGCTATAAATATATATATATTTCTTTAGGAACTCTGGGTCTGAACGTTTGACAGTTAGAATAGTAGAATACACAAGGTGCAGCTTTGAAATTTGGTTTTGCATCATCAGTTTATCTTATGTCACTGAGAGTCACTCAATTAGCCCATGTCAGCTAAAATGTATTAGATTGATAAGTTAGTCTAGCGGCGTGCTATCTAAACTTGTATTTATCATGGTCGAATTACCAACGAGGGGGCCCCCATTTGATTTTGGGAGTCACTCACTCAGATATCATATTAAAAACTGCTAACATTTCTCTCCGCCCCGTGTCAAAATCTGTAGCATTGCAGGAAATTAACTTTAAAACTTAAACAACAACAAAAATCTCTCCGCTGTCAAGAGGGGGGGGGGGGCACTAAAATGTTTTGCTCACGAGGTGGGGCCCCGCCAAAAGGCTCGGGCCGGCTCTGACTGCATGTGTGGGTATGGATGTGTGTATGCACCCCTCAAAGTTGCCCATCCCTATTTATACGTTAACTGTTCTGAATGTTGTTAGTTAACTTTTCTATTGTTCATTCATTTGGTCATCATGTGTCGTCTGACCTGATTGATGCTCCTCGCAGAATAGGCTCCACCCTGCCTTGTTTGTTTGGGTCCGAGGGGACGTGCTGTAATCTCTCTGCCTATGATCCCCTGTGGTGGCATCACCTCCAGACACAGCAGGTCGATGAGCTTGTAGAGGAGCGCTACAGCTTGCATCAGCATGACTTCCTCCAGTATCAACCCAAATGGATCCACCATCTCAATCTCTTTATCCACCGTCTCTTACTTGGAATGTTGATTTTGGTAATCTTTCTGACCGACTCTTGTATTACGTCTTCCCAGGAGGGTTCTGCATGTGTGGAAGGAGACTGCAGCAGCCAGGAGCAGTGAGAAGAGGGCAGAGAACCACTACCGGCACTGTTCAGGCTAAGGTGTTAGAGCAGCTCTATCTATTACCTATGATAAAGTCTCAGGCTTCATTGAAAGTTTTATAGAAGCTCAATGACTTAGCTTCTAATTTATTTCTACTGCTTCGTATGTTATCAGAACTGTCACCACGACTGATTCTGACTGCAAATACTGCTCAAGCCAGTGTGAAATACTCACCAACAAATGTAATTTATTTTCCTATAGGTGCTGTTGGCATGGAGGAAAGCCACATCCTGTGTCAAACCGTCACCGGCAGTGAGCAGGGCTCCGAGTCGCATGGATAAAGGTAAAGAGATACTAAGATGAAGACAAATTGTTCATTATTCGATGCTATTTTCTGTTAGATCAGTCTCCTGACGCATTGAATGAAGCCTCCACTGAAATTTGAAGCCTACTGCCACCATTCTGTATGTCTCAGTGAGGCAGCAGGGGACTTTCAGGAGATGGCGGGAGCGAAGCAGAGCGGTTGTGGAGGAGAGTACAGGCATGGAGAAAACCAAAAGGCACCACTCTCTTCTTTGCAGTATGTTCAGATTGTGGACTATGTACCGGCAGCATCAGCAGAGCTATAAGGTACTGCGTTCGAGTCTGTTGTGTGGTGTTTGATACATTCTGATCCTATGTTAGTCTGTGTTTAATATTGTGTTTTTCATGTGGTCCTTATTTAGGTGATGCAAGAAACGGGACACTCAGGTTCCGGCGCCGGAAAGAGATGGCTGCCTCGCTTCGTGTTCCTTGGAAAATATGCAGTATTTTGTTTTTTTACGTGTTATTTCTTACATCGGTACCCCGGGTAATCTTAGGTTTCATTACATACAGTCGGGAGGAACTACTGAATATACGATTAACGTCAACTCATCATCGTTCCTACCAGGAATATGACTTTCCCGAAACGGATCCAGTGTCTTGCCTTCCACACAATACAATGGATCTGATCCCAGCCGGCGACCCTGTGCGACGCCGAAAAAGGGGAAAACGTGGCGGTCTCGTGGTCAGGCTTCGGAGACGGGCACATCGCGCTCCACTCCCTAGCATACTACTCGCCAATGTCCAGTCTCTTGACAATAAGGTTGATGAAATCCGAGCACGGGTAGCATTCCAGAGAGACATCAGGGATTGCAACGTGCTCTGCTTCACGGAAACATGGCTAACTCAAGGGACGCTAACGGAGTCGGTGCAGCCAGCTGGTTTCTCCATGCATCGCGCCGACAGAAACAAACATCTTTCGGGTAAGAAGAGGGGCGGGGGGGTATGCCTTATGATTAACGAGAAGTGGTGTGATCATCATAACAACACACAAGAACTCAAGTCGTTCTGTTCACCTGATCTAGAACTCCTCACAATCAAATGTCGACCGCATTATCTACCAAGGGAATTCTCGTCAATCATAATCACAGCCGTATACATTCCCCCCCAAGCAGACACATCGATGGCCCTGAACAAACTTTATCTGACTCTTTGTAAACTGGAAACCACACACCCTGAGGCTGCATTCAACGTAGCTGGGGATTTTAACAAGGCTAATCTAAAAACAAAACTCCCTAAATTCTATCAGCATATCGATTGTGCTACCAGGGCTGGAAAAACACTAGACCATTGTTACACTAATTTCCGCGACGCTTATAAGGCCCTCCCCCGCCCCCCTTTCGGAAAAGCTGACCACGACTCCATTTTGTTGATTCCAGCCTACAAACAAAAACTCAAACAACAAGCTCCCGCGCTCAGGTCTGTTCAACGCTGGTCCGACCAATCTGAATCCACGCTTCAAGACTGCTTCGATCACGCAGATTGGAATATGTTCCGCATCGCGTCCAACAACAATATTGACGAATATGCTGATTCGGTGAGCGAGTTCATTAGGAAGTGCATTGACGATGTCGTACCCACAGCAACGATAAAAACATTCCCAAACCAGAAACCGTGGATTGACGGCAGCATTCGCGTGAAACTGAAAGCGCGAACCACTGCTTTTAACCAGGGCAAGGTGACCGGAAGCATGACCGAATACAAACAGTGTAGCTATTCTCTCCGCAAGGCAATCAAACAGGCCAAGTCTCAGTACAGAGACAAAATCGAGTCAAAATTCAACAGCTCAGACACAAGAGGTATGTGGCAGGGTCTACAGTCAATCACGGATTACAAAAAGAAAACCAGCCCCGTCGAGGACCAGGATGTCTTGCTCCCAGACAGGCTAAACAACTTTTTTGCCCGCTTTGAGGACAATACAGTGCCACTGACACGGCCCCCTACCAAAACCTGCGGGCTCTCCTTCACTGCAGCCGAGGTGAGTAAAACATTTAAACGTGTTAACCCTCGCAAGGCTGCAGGCCCAGACGGCATTCCCAGCCGCGTCCTCAGAGCATGCGCAGACCAGCTGGCTGGTGTGTTTACGGACATATTCAATCAATCCTTATCCCAGTCTGCTGTTCCCACATGCTTCAAGAGGGCCACCATTGTTCCTGTTCCCAAGAAAGCTAAGGTAACTGAGCTAAACGACTACCGCCCCGTAGCACTCACTTCCGTCATCATGAAGTGCTTTGAGAGACTAGTCAAGGACCATATCACCTCCACCCTACCGGACACCCTAGACCCACTCCAATTTGCTTACCGACCCAATAGGTCCACAGACGACGCAATCGCAACCACACTGCACACTGCCCTAACCCATCTGGACAAGAGGAATACCCATGTGAGAATGCTGTTCATCGATTACAGCTCAGCATTTAACACCATAGTACCCTCCAAACTCGTCATCAAGCTCGAGACCCTGGGTCTCGACCCCGCCCTGTGCAACTGGGTCCTGGACTTCCTGACGGGCCGCCCCCAGGTGGTGAGGGTAGGTAACAACATCTCCACCCCGCTGATCCTCAACACTGGGGCCCCACAAGGGTGCGTTCTGAGCCCTCTCCTGTACTCCCTGTTCACCCACGACTGCGTGGCCATGCACGCCTCCAACTCAATCATCAAGTTTGCGGATGACACTACAGTGGTAGGCTTGATTACCAACAACGACGAGACGGCCTACAGGGAGGAGGTGAGGGCCCTCGGAGTGTGGTGTCAGGAAAATAACCTCATACTCAACGTCAACAAAACAAAGGAGATGATTGTGGACTTCAGGAAACAGCAGAGGGAGCACCCCCCTATCCACATCGACGGGTCAGTAGTGGAGAAGGTGGAAAGTTTTAAGTTCCTCGGTGTACACATCACGGACAAACTGAACTGGTCCACCCACACAGACAGCGTTGTGAAGAAGGCGCAGCAGCGCCTCTTCAACCTCAGGAGGCTGAAGAAATTCGGCTTGTCACCAAAAGCACTCACAAACTTCTACAGATGCACAATCGAGAGCATCCTGTCGGGCTGTATCACCGCCTGGTACGGCAACTGCTCCGCCCACAACCGTAAGGCTCTCCAGAGGGTAGTGAGGTCTGCAGAACGCATCACCAGGGGCAAACTACCTGCCCTCCAGGACACCTACACCACCCGATGTCACAGGAAGGCCATAAAGATCATCAAGGACAACAACCACCCAAGCCACTGCCTGTTCACCCCGCTATCATCCAGAAGGCGAGGTCAGTACAGGTGCATCAAAGCAGGGACCGAGAGACTGAAAAACAGCTTCTATCTCAAGGCCATCAGACTGTTAAACAGCCACCACTAACATTTAGCGGCCGCTGCCAACATACTGACTCAACTCCAGCCACTTTAAAAATGGGAATTGATGGAAATTATGTAAAAATGTACCACTAGCCACTTTAAGCAATGCCACTTAATACAATGTTTACATACCCTACATTACCCATCTCATATGTATATATACTGTACTCTATATCATCTACTGCATCTTGCCATCTTTATGCAATACATGTACCACTAGCCACTTTAAACTATGCCACTTTATGTTTACATACCCTACAGTACTCATCTCATATGTATATACCGTACTCTATACCATCTACTGCATCTGCCATGCCGTTCTGTACCACCACTCATCCATATATCTTTATGTACATATTCTTTATCCCTTACACTTGTGTGTGTGTGTGTGTAAGGTAGTAGTGTGGAATTGTTAGGTTAGATTACTGTTGGTTATTACTGCATTGTCGGAACTAGAAGCACAAGCATTTCGCTACACTCGCATTAACATCTGCTAACCATGTGTATGTGACTAATAAAATTTGATTTGATTTGATTTGATTTCAATGTTGAGACGGGCCGCCCCCAGGTGGTAAGGGTAGGTAACAACACATCTGCCACGCTGATCCTCAACACGGGGGCCCCTCCTGTACTCCCTGTTCACTCATTACTGCACGGCCAGGCACAACTCCAACACCATCATTAAGTTTGCCGATGACAACAGCCTGATCACTGACAATGATGAGACAGCCTATAGAAGGTCAGAGACCTGGCCATGACCTCTCCTCACCCCTACCTGGGCTTGAACCAGGGACCCTCTGCACACATCAACAACTGACACCCACGAAGCATCGTTACCCATCGCGCCACAAAAGCCGCGGCCCTTGCGGAGCAAGGGGAACAACTACTTCAAGGCCTCCGAGCGAATGACGTCACCGATTGAAATGCTATTAGCGCGCACCCCGCTAACTAGCTAGCCATTTCAAATCGGTTACACAAGGACAACAACCTCTCCCTCAACGTGATCAAGACAAAGGAGATGATTGTGGACTACAGGAAAAGGAGGACCGAGCACGCCCCCATTCTCATCGACAGGGCTGTAGTGGAGCAGGTTGAGATTTTCACGTTCCTTGGCGTCCCCATCAACAACAAACTAACATGGTCTAAGCACACCAAGACAGTCGTGAAGAGGGCACAACAAAACCTATTCCCCCTCAGGAGACTGAAAAGATTTGCCATGGGTCCTCAGATCCTCAAAAGGTTCTACAGCTGCACCATCGAGAGCATCCTGACGGGTTGCATCACTGCCTGGTATGGCAACTGCTCGGCCTCCAACCGCAAGGCACTACAGAGGGTAGTGCGTACGGCCCAGTACATCACTGGGGCCAAGCTTCTTGCCATCCAGGACCTCTATACCAGGCGGTGTCAGATGAAGGCCCTAAAAATGGTCATAGACTGTTCTCTCTGCTACCGCACGGCAAGCGGTACCGAAGCGCCAAGTCTAGGTCCAAAAGGCTTCTAAACAGCTTCTAGCCATAAGACTCCTGAACAGCTAATCAAATGGCTACCTATACTATTTGCACCCCCCCGCACTGCTATTACTGTCTGTTATTATCTATGCATAGCCACTTTAACAACCCTACCTGCATGTACATAATTATGTTAATTACCTCGACACCAGTTCCCCGCACATTGACTCTGTATCGGTACCCCCTGTATATAGCCCCGCTATTGTTATTCACTGCTGCTCCATATTATTTGTTTTTCTTATCTCTTACTACTTTCTTAATTTTTTTATTTTTGGTATTTTCTTAACTGCATCGTTGGTTAAGGGCTTGTAAGTAAGCATTTCACTGTAAGCTCTACACCTGTTGTATTCGGCGCATGTGACAAATAAAATTTGATTTGAAACAATACATGCCAGGTCTTTTTTTTCTTTTTTTTGCACGCTGGAACATTGTGGTGAGGTTATTGCTGTTTTAACATAGTTATTTCAAATATTAAAGGTCAACTTACCAAGACTTATGTGAGAAATTGTGTTCAAGTTACTTTAAAATACAATGATTTAATTGAAAAATAGTGTTTTCGGATGTTTCTTGGCTTTAATGATCTCTTTCTATGATCCATCTGTGAGCTGAGTGTCGGGGTGAACTCCTGGCTGTTATGTAACTGTGTTTTTCTTCCCTGGCCTGCACAGCTGCAGCACAGAAGGAGAGCGGCTGAGCAGACAGAACTGGCCCTCTGGCATTGGTCCCTCAGTCTGCAGGCCAAGGTAACACCTGGACACATACTTCACTGGCAGCTGGCCTTCAGCCTAACTAAAACACATGAAATATTATCCCTGTCTCTGTTTGTCTGTATGATTACAACTGCTGACCTTGTTAATGTACAGCCTGGGTCCAGATCTGTTTGTGCTGTCTTTCCAATGACCATAGGAGTTAGCAAGACCGCACAAACGGCTCTGTGACCAGGCTAATGGGTGTAAAGTCAGAGACCTATTTTCCTCATTGATGATATCCAGGCCACAGCTGGAATAAGGATATGAAAGGGACTCGATAGACATAATGAATGAGACGTCCCCTGGTGAATAGAGTGGAAACGTATAGAATAGTGTATACTCCTCAGACACACTGAATAAGACGGAAGATCCCCTGGTGTGTTCTGTTCCAGGTGCTGGAGGCTGTGGGTCGCGGAGCAGCACCGGAAGCAGGAGAGGCTGGCGCAGGCTGCCAGTTCTATAGAGACCAGCTTCTGAGGAAAGGGGTGGCCCACGCCGCTCACATGGGCAGCTTCTCCACCAACATAGCACTGCACAGCCAGGAGCAGATGTGTGTGAGCAGATGCTGTGTTTTATTATTCTAGTGTGTCTTGTCTGTGTGGAACTGTATCAAGCCTGTCTTTTTTGTGCTCTACAGAGTTCTTCGCGGTGTCTCCAGGGGTGGTGTTGCAGTGGAAACAGATAGCAGTGAGGTTTAAAAAAAAAATAAAAAAAACTTTATTTAACCAGGTAGGCCAGTTGAGAACAAGTTCTCATTTACAACTGCAACCTGGCCAAGATGAAGCAAAGCAGTGCGACAAAAACAACAGAGTTACACATGGGATAAACAAACGTTAAGTCAATAACACAATAGAAAAATCTGTATACAGTGTGTGCAAAATGAAGTAAGGAGGTTAGGCAATAAATAGGCCAATAGTGGCGAAGTAATTACAATTTAGCAATTAACACTAGTGATATATGTGCATCTGAAGATGTGCAAGTAGAAATACTGGTGTGCAAAAGAGAAGAAAAACAAATTTGGGGATGGGGTAGGTACAGTGGGGAGAACAAGTATTTGATACAATGTGATTTTTCTGGAAGTTTTGTTTTAGATTCCGTCTCTCACAGTTGAAGTGTACCTATGATAAAAATTACAGACCTCTACATGCTTTGTAAGTAGGAAAACCTGCAAAATCGGCAGTGTATCAAATGCTTGTTCTCCCCACTGTAGTTGTACAGCTGCAGCGATCGGCAAGCTGCTTTGACAGCTGACGCTTAAAGTTAGTGAGGGAGATATGTCTCCAGCTTCAGTGATTTTTGAAATTCGTTCCAGTCATTGGCAGCAGGGGACTGGAAGGAAAGGCGGCCAAAGTGGGTGTTGGCTTTGGGGATGACCAGTGAAATATACCTGCTGGAGCGTGTGCTATGGGTGGGTGTTGCTATGGTGACCAGTGAGCTGAGATAAGGTGGAGCTTTACCTAGCAAAGACTTATAGATGACCTGGAGCCAGTGGGTTTGGCGACGAATATGTAGCGAGTACCAGCCAACAAGAGCAAACAGGTCGCAGTGGATGGCACTGTGATAGACTGCATCCAATTTGCTGAGTAGAGTGTTTGAGGCTATTTTGTAAATTACATCGCCGTCAACGATCGGTAGGATGGTCAGTTTTACGAGGGTATGTTTGGCAGCATGAGTGAAGGAGGCTTTGTTGCGAAATAGGAAGCCGATTCTAGATTTAATTTTGGATTGGAGATGCTTAATATGAGTCTGGAAGGAGAGTTTACAGTCTAGCCAGACACCTAGGTATTTATAGTTGTCCACATATTCTAAGTCAGAACCGTCCAGAGTAGTGATGCTAGTCGGGTGGGCGGGTGCGGGCAGCGATAGGTTGAAGAGCATGCATTTTGTTTTACTAGCATTTAAGAGCAGTTGGAGGCCACGGAAGGAGTGTTGTATGGCGTTGAAGTTCGTTTGGAGGTTTGATAAGTGTCCAAAGAAGGGCCAGATGTTTACAGAATGGTGACGTCTGCGTAGAGGTGGATCAGATAATCACCAGCAGCAAGAGCGACATCATTGATATATACAGAGAAAAGAGTCAGCCCGAGAATTGAACCCTGTGGCATCCCCATAGAGACTGCCAGAGGTCCGGACAACAGGCCCTCCGATTTGACACACTGAACTCTGAGAAGTAGTTGGTGAACCAGGCGAGGCAGTCATTAGAGAAACCAAGGCTGTTGAGTCTGCCGATAAGAATACGGTGATTGACAAGAGTCGAAAGCCTTGGCAAGGTCGATGAAGATGGCTGCGCAGTACTGTCTTTTATCGATGGCGGTTATTTAGTTGTTTAGGACCTTGAGTGTGGCTGAGGTGCACACGTGACCAGCTCGGAAACTAGATTCCATAGCGGAGAAGGTACGGTGGGATTCGAAATGGTCGGTGATCTGTTTGTTCACTTAGCTTTCGAAGACTTCAGAAAGACAGGGCAGGATGGATATAGGTCTGTAACAGTTTGGGTCTAGAGTGTCTCCCCCTTTGAAGAGGGGGATAACCGCGACTGCGTTCCAGTCTTTAGGAATCTCAGACGATACGAGAGGTTGAACAGACTAGTAATAGGGGTTGCAACAATGGCGGCGGATCATTTTAGATAGAGAGGGTCCAGATTTTCTAGTCCAGCTGATTTGTAGGGATCAAGATTTTGCAGCTCCATCAGAACATCAGTTGTCTGGATTTGGGTGAAGGAGAAGCGGGGGGGCTTGGGCCAGTTGCTGCGGGGGGTGCAGAGCTGTTGGCCCGGGGTTGGGGTAGCCAGGTGGAAAGCATGGCCAGCTGTAGAGATGCTTATTGAAATCCACTTTATCAGTGGTGACAGTGTTTCCTAGTCTCAGTGCAGTGGGCAGCTGGGAGGAGGTACTCTTATTCTCCATGGACTTTACAGTGTACCAAAACTTTTTGGAATTAGTGCTGCAGGATGCACAATTCTGTTTCAAAAAGCTAGCCGTTGCTTTCCTATCTGACTGTGTGTATTGGTTCCTGACTTCCCTGAAAAGTTGCATATCACAGGGACTATTCGATGCTAGTGCAGTATGCCACAGGGTGTTTTTGTGCTGGTCAAGGGCAGTCAAGTCTGGAGTGAACCGAGGGCTAATCTGTTCTTAGTTCTACATTTCTTGAATGGGGCATGCTTATTTAAGATGTGAGGGAGATATGAGTCTCCAGCTTCAGTGATTTTTTTGCTATTCGTTCCAGTCATTGGCAGCAGGGAACTGGAAGGAAAGACGGCCAAACCTTTTGGAATTAGTCCTGCAGGATGCAAAATTCTGTTTGAAAAAGCAAGCCTTTGCTTTCCTAACTGACTGTGTATTGGTTTCTGACTTCCCTGAAAAGTTTCATATCGCGGGGACTATTCCCACTTTTAAAGAACAACCAGGCATCCTCTACTGATGGGATGAGGTCAATATCCTTCCAGGATACCCGGGACAGGTCGATTTAGAAAGGCCTGCTCGCAGAAGTGTTTTAGGGAGTGTTTGACAGTGATGAGGCGTGGTCGTTTGACCGTGGACCCATGACGGACGCAGACAATGAGGCAGTGATTGCTGAGATCCTGGTTGAAAACAGCAGAGGTGTATTTAGAGGGCAAGTCGGTCAGGATGATATCTATGAGGGTGCCCGTGTTTACGGATTTGGGGTTGTACCTGGTAGGTTCCTTGACAATTTGTGTGAGATTGAGGGCATCTAGCATAGATTGTAGGATGGCCGGGGTGTTAAGCATATCCCAATTTAGGTCACCTAGCAGTACGAACTCTGACGATAGATGGGGGGCAATCAATTCACATATGGTGTCCAGGGCATAGCTGGGAGCTGAGGGGGGGTCTATAACAAGCGGCAATAGTGAGGGACTTATTTCTGGAGGAGGCTTCTGATGTTAACATGCATAAACCCAAGGCTTTTACGGTAGCAGAAGTCAATAAATGAGAGTTCCTGGGGAACGGGAGTGATGCTGGAGGCTGCAGGGCCTGGGTTAACCTCTACATTAACAGAGGAGGGGTAGGATGAGGGTACGGCTATAAGAACTGGTCGTCTAGTGCTTTGGGAACAGAGAATAAAAGGAGCAGATTTCTGGGTGTGGTAGGATAGATTCAGGGCATAGTGTACAGACAAGGGTATGGTAGGGTGCGAGTACAGTGGTTGTAAACCTAGGCATTGAGTGACGATGAGAGAGGTTGCATCTCTGGAGGCGCCAGTTAAGCTAGGTGTGGTCTCTGCATGTGTGGGGGTGGGACAAGGGGGCTATCTGAGGCATGTTGAGCAGGACTAGTGGCTCCGCAGTAAAATAAAACAACGAGAGCTGCCCTAAACAACAGTATACAAGGCATATTTACATTAGAGAGAGGCATAAAGCAATCACAGGTGTTGATTGGGAGAGCTAAGACCACAACGGGGAAACAGCTAAGACAACAGCAATGGATAAATGACGATGAATGGGCAGAGAGGGTCAGTTAGCTACATGCAGGGCCTGAGTTCGAGGCTGGGGCCGACAGATAAACAAGATGAAGTACCGTGTTAATGAACAGTCCAGCAGGCATCAGCTGTGTAGCCGAGTGATCATAGGGTCCAATGAGCAGCAATAGATGAAATAGGGAGCCGTTGGGTAGTCGATTACTACACTAGGCGAGCGGGAGACACGGCGTTCAGGAAGCTAGCGGGCCGGGGCTAGCAGATGGATCATCACCAACATCCACGACGCAGAGGCCGGTTGAGAGCACATCGGCCGAATTACGTCGGCAGACCAGTTGTGATAGATCGGCGGGGCTCCGTGTCGACAAAGGGTCCTGGCTTATTGTCAAGAGAGGTATTGTAGTTGGTGTACTTCATTTGCTAGCCGGGAGATGGGCCTAGCTCGAGGCTAGCTTGAGGCTAACTGGTGCATGCTTCTGGACAAGGGTGATAGCCACTCGGTAGCAGCTAGCTAGCTGCGAAGATCCAGTGTAATGGTCCAGAGTGTGACCTGTTTGCCCAGCCCTGGTGCAGAGGGCCTCACCCACAGCCGGACATAGACTCAGTGGCGCAGGGAGCGAGAGACCGCACACTCAACCACCTGTACTGGTGGCCACTATGTCAACATCAGACCCTAAACCTTACGGGGAGGGTTTTCCGAATACATGGAGAATCTCAATTCAAATCCCTTTTTACTCCAGGGCAAGGCTTAATGTTTGTCTGGGAAACTGGCCCTATGTCTCCAATCCTTGGGAGTCTTACAGTAACTCTCTCTGTGTGCAGGGTGGCGGTGCGTGCTTCCAGATGACAACCACGACGTCCTAGAGTTCTGCTGTACTCCCCGGTCAAAGAACTGCTACCACCTGCAACTCCTCTACCACCTCCAACCCAGGTCCCAGTGACAGCGAGCCTCCACCCTGCTGCAGCCTCCCTCCCCATCAGTCCCATGCTGGCACGCCCAGCGCCCCCATCTCAGTCTCCCAACAGCCCCACATTATGGATCAGTAGACCAGACTACCCCACTCCTCATTCATGACCACCCACACTCAAACTAAGGTAGCGGTTACTATATTTCAAAAACATGTGTGTTTGTTTTGAATAAGATTTTTCTTTCTTGCAATATAAAAAAAATTCTAGCTAAGGCAGCCTAGTGGCTCATGGGTCAGACTCCTCACTACTGCCCCCCAATGAGTTCACCATCCTCCATCAACAGCCAGAGGCTGATGTAGAAGATGTGTTAACTGAGGATGTGGATCCCACCTTAGTCTGGACCAGAGAGCTGCTCAATATCCACCTGGACATGCAGCGCTTCCAACAGGACTGCAAGCAACTCCAGTAAGGACCCACAGGTCTATGATTAACATTTCTGATAGACCTTGTTTATACATTCTGGTGGATTTGTGTGTGTGTGTTTCTAGGGCCTTGCAAAAGTATTCATTCCCCTTAGCGTTTTTTCCTATTTTGTTGCATTACAACCTGTAATTTAAATATATTTTTATTTGGATTTCATGTAATGGACATACACAAAATAGTCCAAATTGGTGAAGTGAAATTATTTTTAGGGTTTAACGATCAGGGTTGGGTTATAAAAAAAATATTAGAAACTTTGAACATCCCACGGAGCACCATTTAAATCCATTATTTAAAAATTGATAGAATATGGCACCACAACAAATCTGCCAAGAGAGGGCCGCCCACCAAAACTCATGGACCAGGCAAGGAGGGCATTAATCAGAGAGGCAACAAAGAGACCAAAGATAACCCTGAAGGAGCTGCAAAGCTCCACAGCGGAGATTGGAGTATCTGTCCATAGGACCACTTTAAGCCGTACACTCCACAGAGCTGGGCTTTATAGAAGCGTGGCCTGAAAAAGCCATTGCTTAAAGAAAAAAATAAGGAAACACTTTGTTTGCCAAAAGGCATGTGGGATACTCCCCAAACATATGGAAGAAGGTACTCTGGTCAGATAAGACAAAAATTGAGCTTTTTGGCCATCAAGGAAAATGCTATGTCTGGCGCAAACCCAACACTTATCATCACCCCAAGAACACCATCCCCACAGTGAAGCATGGTGGTGGCAGCATCATGCTGTGGGGGTGTTTTTCATCGGCAGGGACTGGGAAACTGGTCAGAATTGAAGGAATGATGGATAGCGCTAAATACAGGGAAATTCTTGAGGGAAACCTGTTTCAGTCTTCCAGAGATTTGAAACTGGGACAGAGGACAATGACCCTAAGTATACTGCTGAAGCAACACTTGAGTGGTTTAAGGGGAAACATTTAAATGTCTTGGAATGGCCTCGTCAAAGCCCAGACCTCAATCCAATTGAGAATCTGTGGTATGACTTAATGATTACTGTACACCAGCGGAACCCATCCAACTTGAAGGAGCTGGAGCAGTTTTGCCTTGAAGAATGGGTAAAAATCCCAGTGGCTAGATGTGCCAAGCTTATAGAGTCACCCAAGAGACTTGCAGCTGTAATTGCTGCAAAAGGTGGTTCTACAATGTGTTGACTTTGGGGCGTGAATAGTTATGCACACTTTTTTTTTTTTTTTGTCTTGTTTGTTTCACAATAAAAAATATATTTGCATCTTCAAAGTGGTAGGCATGTTGTGTAAATCAAATGATACAAACCACCCCCAAAAATCCATTTTAATTTCAGGTTGTAAGGCAACAAAATAGAAAAAATGCCAAGGGGGGTGAATACTTTTGCAAGCCACTGTAGCTAAGACTTGAAGAGGTTTTGAGAAGCTGACTGAAGATGAGTGGAAGTGAGGGAGAGACTGCGGAGAGGAACACAATCAGTCAAGGGCTGGATGAGGTAAGACTTGAAGGGAAGATGCTGCGGTCATTGGTATATATGTAAGGGCCACAATGTCTTTTAAGGCAGAGTAATTAAGGATTTATTAACAAAAACAATGGTGGTGTTTATGAAGAGAGAAAAAAATGGAGAGAAAAAAAAGTACCGGCTATTCACCAGTTGTCACGTCCTGACCATAGTGCTTATGTGTTTTGCTTGTTTTAGTGTTGGTCAGGACGTGAGCTGGGTGGGCATTCTATGTTGTGTGTCTAGTTTGTCTGTTTCTGTGTTCAGCCTAATATGGTTCTCAATCAGAGGCAGCTGTCAATCGTTGTCCCTGATTGAGAATCATATAGGTGGCTTGTTTTGTGTTGGGATTTTGTGGGTGGTTGTTTTCTGTGTCAGTGTTTGTGCCACACGGGACTGTGACGGTTAGTTTGTTTTGTTATTTTGTAATTGTATATTGTTTTCATGTTATTAAATCATGGAAACTTACCACGCTGTACATTGGTCCTCCGATCCTTCTCGCCTCTCCTCGTCCGATGAGGAGGACGACTTAGACTGCCGTTACACCAGTCCATAAAGAAAACCAGAACCAGAACCAATCATTGAAGTAATACTTTTTTCATTGGTTTCCTATCCACTTCTAAATGAATAACTAAACTGATGGCTTTGATTTAGCATGCATTCCTCTGGAGGTGTCATTTTCATGTGAGCCATAAATCTTCAGCTATGAAAACAGAGCAGTCAGAATTTATTGCAAGTCAAGTATATAATAACCATGCCATATTGTGCAATGATTTTTCCCATGTTGTGGTCATTCCAGATTCATTTCCAGCTCTTTGTATTGTTATTGACAGATGGACTGTATTGGCAGGCTGTCAGCTGAGCTGGCAGAGCAGAAGCCTGTAAATATCTTGAATGCTGCCAGGATCCACAGGATAGAGAGTGTTCTCCACAGCAGCACAGCCACAGGACTGGGACAGGGACAGGCTGTTCTCAGCAGGCCTCCAGAGCATGGGGCTACTGATCATTACTCTGTCCACCACACTAGATGACAGACCGGACCATGGTCGCCCCAGTGGTGTAAGAGAATGACATGTTGCCATTCTGCACTGGTTGTTTTTTATAGTATAAAAACATAATTATTCAAAATAGAGGAAGATGTATGGAAATTGTTCAATTGAAGCTTTTGAATTTAAAACCCTAATCTTGGTGATAATCGGTTGGACTGAAAAATAATGGCAAGGCAGCTGTGTTTGATTTATGTTTGACTTGACTATGCTGTAATGGCTTTTTGTTATATACATAATGTTCTGGTGTTTGTACATTTAATAAAATATTTGCTACATGCTTAATTATGTTGGTATTTTCTGCATTAAACTTTGCAGTGCTGGACTGTTTTTCACAAAACTATTACCAAAATAAATGTAACACTCGAATTTTATTATTACATAATCATGCATTCAATGTATTCACCACGATAAGCCAAACAAACTGGAGGTGTGAGATACTGGCAGAAGTTCTACAGATCTCAAACGCGTAAAAGTGCTTGGATGAGGGTCCGCGTGACGTTACATTGAAATATTTTCCAGATGCGCGCTGAGTAGTGGCGCAGAATCCTCTATTTTTGGCTATTTCGAAAGTTCTACGCTTGCACAATAGTTTGATTTCTTTAGGTCGCCTGTAGTAATAAGAAATAATGTTGAATTATGAAGACGGATTTCAGGACGAATTGGAAAGGGTCTGCCAACCTCGCTGCGTGAAGTAAACTGCGTTTGGTTTGTTCAGCTCTTCAGTCCTTTTCAGAGACCAAAATGAGGGCAATGCATGCCATTCTAATCATTTCCATCTGCCTTCACTATAGTTGGGGTAAGTGTTCATCCAATCTAGTATAGTTTTGGGTGGTGGTACTCAAAATCCCAATTGTTAATCGTTTGGTTAGCCTTGCTGGATAATGTTGCCTTTTTCAAAAATATTCGTGTTTTTGTGGTTTCACCTCATTTCAGGGATTGTTCTGAAAATGTTGTGGTCCTATACATTTTAATTAATCTTATACATTGTTACAATACTGTATTCTCCCTCTACAGCAGTTGTTTATTTATTTCCAGTTGGAAAGGAAATAGTGAGTTATGCATGCAGGTTAATATTGACGCTATTTCTTAGGTCCTAATATTACTATCCTTAAACCCAGTTTTAATTCCCTTTTGTTTTAGGTAAGAAGATGCGCTGGTGCACGGTGTCTGAGCCGGAGCAGAAGAAGTGTGCTGAGCTGGCCAAGGCCCTGGTGGCAGTGTTGCCTCCTGCTGCTGTGGCAGCATTCGCAAGGCTCTCCTGTGTCCTCGCCTACAGCACCACCGACTGCATCAACAAGATCAGGGTCAGGAAATACCTGCTCTCTCCAGATACCAGAAAGACTCACTATTTGCCCTAACCACTCTTGTTAATGCTGATACTGATTTCAGACAGGGCAGGTTTACCATACAGATGCTCCTTCATAGCCAACTGTATCTGATGCCTTTCCTCCAGGCTAACCGTGCTGACATGGTAACATTGGATGCAGGGGAAGTCTACACTGCAGTGAAGCAGTTTGGCCTCACTGCCATTGCCAAGGAGATCTACAGGGACGGTTGGTTAACGACACTTAAGATTTGGATCCTTTTAGTCCAGAACTAGGCACAATCTGTGTACGGGAAACATTTAAGCAATAAGATACGAGGAGGTGTGGTATATGGCCAATATACCATGGCTAAGGGCTGTTCTTAAGCACGATGCAACGCGGAGTACCTGGATATACAGCCCTTAGCTGTGGTATATTAGCCATACACCACAAACTCCTGAGGTGCCTTATTGCTATTATAAACTGGTTACCAATGTAATTAGAGCAGTAAAAATACATGTTTTGTCATACCTGTGATATACGGTTCGATATAGCACAGCTTTCAGCCAATCAGCATTCAGGGCTCGAACCACCCAGTTTCTTTTTTTGTTTATGACATTTTGTGTGCCTGTGTCAGTTTATTGTATGTCTGTCACCTGTTTGCCCAGGAGGCTGTATTCTGTCGGTGGCGGTGGTGAGGAACAGCACCCTGGACGTGCGCTCCCTGCAGGGCCAGAGAAGCTGTCATACTGGGGCCCGCTGGACGGCAGGCTGGAGTCTACCCCTGGGCTTCCTGCTGTCCCGCAACTACCTGACCTGGGCAGAGGAGCAACCACTCAGTCTGGGTAAGAACATAGACCGACATATCCCTCCATATTGTTGAATCATAATTTTGTTAAGTGTAATCTCGGTTACCCAGAAGTAAAATTATCTCACAAAAGTTTGTCATTTTCTGTTTTACTTCTGGGGGGAATGCCGTTAACAATTGCTCACTTCGGAAGAAAACAAAGTGAGCCTTGACAGGTTCTCGCCGTTTCATCTGTCCATGAGAATCTGTCCACGAGAGATTGTTACATTTTAAACTGCGTTTCCAAAACTCAGTCCTGGGGACCCCAAGGGGCACACGTTTTCTTTTGATGACTAGTTGATTATTTAAATCAGCTGTGTAGTGTTAGGGCAAAAACCAAAACGTGCACCCCTTGGGGTCCCCAGGACAGAGTTTAGGAAACGCTGGTGTTTCTGGTGGCATTAGAACCCGGGACTCCTGCTCGCTATTCCAACATCTTAAAAGGACATGCTCAAAGTCAGAGGCCGACAATAGGGCTTCCAAGTCTTAGGCAGGCCTAACTTATCACGAGAGCATGATTCCAAATCCCCTCCGCTACAAAGGAATGGTCTCTAACCCCACTCTTCTCTTTGGCAGCGGTCAGTGCCTTCTTCAATGCTAGTTGTGTTCCTGGGGCGGCTGCCATAGCACCCGTCCTGTGTGCCCTGTGTCAGGGTCAGAAGTCCTACATCGCCCAGCGCAACTTCCACTGTGAAACGGCACATGGCGAACCATTCTACAACAGCCAGGGGGCGCTCAGGTCACATGGGAGGGTCATATCAGGACAGACACAATGATTATGATATGGTCATTTTAAAATTATTCTCTTTGTCTATCAGGTGTCTCAAGACTGGGGCAGGGGATGTTGCTTTTGTGGACCATACAGCCCTGGAGGGTATTGAAGGTACACAAAAAATATATATTCTGGAACAATACACAACTACCATTCAAGTACTTCAGAGTTCTTTCTCAAGACTAGTCAAATAGCTGTTGAAACATCCCCCTCCGCTCTATCTCTATCCCTGTTGTTTTTCTCTTCCAGAGAGTGAGAGGAAGGATTACCAGCTGCTGTGTACTGATGGTACCCGTGCGCCACTAAGCCACTATGGGACCTGCAACTTGGGAAGGGGACCAGGACAGGGCATGGTCACTCGACTCAATGTTCGTAAGATCGCACGCAAGTTCCTGGCGGCAGCACAGGTAGTACACCATTCTGTCTTCAACCACTTCTAGAAGCAGCAGATGTGGGACTTGTCGGGACAGCTCAGGGCTTCCAGCCCTCTACTCAGTATGACCACTTGTGAAACAGGGTTGCGTTTGCAAGGGAAAGCGTGTCCACTGTATTTAACATCAGTGTATATCACATTTGTATCCATCCACGTGCATGTGTCATCATAGTATGTCCCTTGTATGTATTTTTGTTGCTGAGAGAATGTCCGATGGATTTCCTATCAGATGGCGTTTGGCCGGCGGGGTAGAGAGAGGCAGCGTTTCCAGCTCTTTGACTCTGCTCCGTTCGGCGCCGCTGATCTGCTCTTCAAGGATGTCACAGAGAAGCTGTCCATTCTAGAGGATAACAAGGACATCAGTCAGGTGCTGGGGCTGGACTATGTGGCTCTCCTCAAAGGCCTTGGACATGAAGGTGCCTACCTACCCACATGGGCAGTGGGGGTGTATGTAGGCTGCTCATTGGGAAAACTAATTTGCTGCTACATTATGCATCATAACTAAATATTTTTTATTCTGTTGTGTACCTATAGGAAGCTCATTGGAGGACAGTGTTGTGCGTTGGTGCTGCATTAGCAATGCAGAACAGAAGAAATGTGAGCAGTGGGCTCTCAGCATTAAGTCAGACCCATTGGTGTGTGTTAGAGCCATCTCCATGAGCGATTGTGTCGAGAAGATTAAGGTAAGCAGACTAAGATAAAACTACAGGGTGTTTACATTCATAACCCTATCCATAACCTACTGTCATTCTATGCAGCCCTACATCTCGATCTCCACTTACTGTGTTGTCACAGAGAGATGAGGTGGATGCTGTCTCACTGGACGCCACGCACGCATTCATCGCTGGGAAATGTGGCCTTGTCCCCGTGGTAACAGAGTATTATGGTATGGCTGATAATAATGTAATGGTTACAGAACTAGTTATTTATCATGGACGCTCACTGCAGTCAGTTTCTGTCGTCGACTCTTTCTCTCTCCGCGTCTCTCAGGGAAGACGTGCGTACCGGCTGAGGGAGGAGCTGAAAAAGCAGGCCATTTAGAGACGGATGGTGAGCTGAACAGAAGGGAAGTCCATTCGTCTGTAAATGTACATGATTTTATTCTAAGCCGCTCCTTGTGTCCCCACAGTGTTGCCATCCGTCGTTGGTGTGGCGGTCGTGAAGCGCTCCACCAGGGGTGTGTTCTTTGGGAACTTTGGGGGCAGGCGCTCCTGCCACGGCCACATGTACAGCCCTGCAGGCTGGCTTCTGCCCTTTAGACACACCCTCAGCCTGGAACACAACAACACCTCTCCCTGTGAACCAAACCAAGGTACCGTTCCTGCCTGGCAGTTGCATCTCCCTTTCCTGTGTGTTTATATATATATATATATAGTACCAGTCAAAAGTTTGGACACACCTACTCATTCAAGGGTTTTTCTTTATCTTGACTATTTTCTACATTGTATAATAATAGTGAAAACATCAAAACTATTAAATAACACACATGGAATCATGTAGTAATGTAGGAATCATGTAGTAACCAAAAAAGTAGCCACCCTTTGCCTTGATGATAGCTTTGCACACTCTTGGCATTCTCTCAACCAGCTTCGTGAGGTAGTCACCTGGAATGCATTTCAATTAACAGGTGTGCCTTGCTAAAAGTGAATTTGTGGAATTTATTTCCTTCATGCGTTTGAGACAATCAGTTGTGTTGTTACAAGGTAGGGGTAGTATACAAAAGATGGTCCTATTTGGTAAAAGACCAAGTCCATATTATGGCAAGAATTGCTCAAATAAGCAAAGAGAAACGACAGTCCATCATTCCTCTAAGACACGAAGGTCAGTCAATACGAACAATTTCAAGAGCTTTGAATGTTACTTCAAGTGCAGTCGGAAAAAAACCATCAAGAGCTATGATGAAACTGGCTCTCATGAGGACCGCCACAGGAAAGGAAGACCCAGAGTTACCTCTGCTGCAGAGGATAAGTTCATTAGAATAACTGCACTTCAGATTGCAGCCCAAATAAATGTTTCACAGAGTTCAAATAACAGACACTTCTCAACTGTTCAGTGGAGACTGTGTGAATCAGCCCTTCATAGTCAAATTGCTGCAAAGAAACCATTACTAATGGACACAAATAAGAATAGCCTTGCTTGGGCCAAGAAATATGACCGGTGAAAATCTGTCCTTTGGCCTGATGAGTCCAAATTTGGGATTTTTGGTTCCAATGCAGAGTAGGTGAACGGATCTCTACATGTGTATTTCCACCATAAAGCATGGAGGAGGAGGTGTTATGTTGTGGGGGTGCTTTGCTGGTGACACTGTCTATGATTTATTTACAATTTAAGGCACACTTAACCAGCATGGCTACCACAGCATTCTGCAGCAATACACCATCCTATCTGGTTTGGGCGTAGTGGGACAATCATTTGTTTTTCAACAGGACAATGACCCAACACACCTCCAGGCTGTGTAAGTGCTAGAGAGAAGGAGAGTGTTGGAGTGCTGCATTAGATGACCTGGCCTCCACAATCCCCCGACCTCAACCAAATTGAGTCGGACTGCAGAGTGAAGGAAAAGCGGCCAGCAAGTGCTCAGCATATGTGGCAAATCCATCAAGACTGTTGGTGAAGCTGGTTGAGAGAATGCCAAGAGTGTTTAAAGCTGTCATCAAGGCAAAGGGTGGCTATTTGAATAATCTCAAATATAAAGTATATTTTGATTTGTTTTACTTTGTTTGTTTACTACATGATTCCATATGTGTTATTTCATCGTTTTGATGGATTCACTATTATTCTACAATGTAGAAAATAGTACAATTAAAGAAAAACCCTTGAATGAGTTGATGTTCTAAAACGTTTGACCAGTAGTGTATATAAGGTTCCACAATTGACAGTGCATGTCAGAGCAAAAACCAAGCCATGAGGTCAAAGGAATTGTCCGTAGAGCTCCGAGACAGGATTGGGTCAAGGCACCGATCTGGAGAAGCGTACCAAATCTGGGCCTGACTCCCAAGTGGGTGGGCCTATGTCCTCCTAGGCCCACCCATGGCTGGTTCCCTGCTCAATCATGTGAAATCCATAGTGTAGGGCCTAATGAATTTATATGAACTGTAACTAAATTGTTGAAATTGTTGCGTTTATATTGTGTGTTTGTGTACTAGTATGTAGTTAACTAGCTCTGGTATACCGCAATACACAATTTTAGCCTCGTGTAGACTACAACATGAAATGACCCAAAATTCTTACAGCACAATAGCCTGATATTTGGTGAGGATGTGTATTCTGCTCATCTCTCCTAGTGTATAACGAGGTGTTCTGGAAGGGCTGTCTCCCTGGTTCTCAGGGAAACCTCTGTAAAGTGTGTATGGGGGGCACTGGGGAGGCTGCCACCAAACGCTGTGCAGACAACCACAATGAGCGTTACTACGGCAACATGGGGGCTTTGAGGTGAGTGGTGGCTCTCTTGTTGCATGTTTGTATTCATTGTTCATGGATAGAAAATGCAGTCATTCAATCTTACATCAACTTGTCACAGTGCTTTACAGAAACCTGGCAATGTGAAAGATTTGTTGTGATTGTTATGACATTGCCCCATGGTTATTTGTGCAGGTGCCTGGTGGGAGATGCCAGTGGGAAGAGCTATGGAGATGTGGCCTTTGTTGAGCAGCACAATCTAGAGAGCAACATCCTCAGTGAGAACCTCATACAACTCTTATACATAGTTAGGCTACATATGGCCACCACACTCACACACACCATGAAGTAATATTGGTATATGTTCAGGCAAACAGTTACAGGTTCTGCCATAATGTTCTTGTTTTTCCTCATTTGGTTTGTGATACTTTTGATGTTACATTTCGTTTGTTTGTGTTGTGCTCCAGGTCTGAGCCCCAGTGGGTGGGCGGATGGGTGGCTGTCCTGGGACTTTGAGCTTTTGTGTGGGGATGGCCGGCGGGAACCTTTATCTGAATGGGAGAACTGTAACCTAGGAGCCATCCCACCCAACATCATCATGACAAGACCTGTGCTCACTTCTCGCGTCTATGACTTCCTCATGAAGTCACAGGTGAGACTGAGGAGTCAGACAAACAGGAATCTAAACCAACCTAATTATTCTGGCGACATTGTATTAATTTCATACAATTTTATTTTCTTCTAACAAGCCATTCCAAATGTTCCCATCCCTTGAAGGAGACTCTGGCATCCAACCCAGACACAGAATTCAGGCTGTTTCAGTCTCAGCAGTATGGAGAGAGTGATCTGCTGTTTAAAGACGCCACTCAGTGCCTCATCCACACCAGTCACCTGGACTACCGCACCATACTTGGAGATGAGTTCTACAGACTAGCAGAGAGTGTCTTCAACTGCACACACTCAGGTGGAAATTGATACTTTATCATGTGCATGTTTATACTGAAACCGTGTACTGTTGAAATGTTATTGACTATAAAGTAGCCAATGTATGTATTCATTTTCTCTCTGACAGACATCTTGGAATTTTGCAACCAGGACGTGTGCAGCATATTTTGAGCAACAGAGAGAAGAGAAATCACATGTTTCACATTGACCTATTGTGGAGGCCCTAACCAATGGTTTGCCAAAATGTAATATTGTTTCTTGCTACTTGTAATTCCTCAGTCCACATCCAACTGAATGTTAAAAAATATATATAATTGTCAGATACATTTCAATGAAAGCTTCTGTTTTTTTTCCAGCAATATGTCATTTTTCAAACTTGTGGTAATGTGTGCAGGGGTTCCAAAAGTAGGGTCTGTAGCAAAATTTCTAAATATTAAAACAAATATTTTTTGGAATATTACTAGCAACAACAAATAAAATGTATTTTGGACAAGGGATCCGTGGAAAAATTAGAAGTTACAATACAATAATTCCTCAGTTCACATCCAACTCCAACTCCAAAATCTGTAGATTTGCTAGGAATTAGCTTTAAAACGGTATGGTATTGCCAAAGTCTGGACATGCACTGTATAAGTCAATGTAAAACTGATTGTATGCTATTTTTAATGCAGTCTACAGTAGGAGTTGTATTCTGATGAGGGCAACTGATGCATTTGCTGACACGAAATGGGTCCCCGACGCAAACAAAGTTTGGGAACCCCCTGGTGTACCACACACTGAGCTATGTACGTTGGTTCAATCCACCGGACTACAAGTCCCAGCGTGCATAGCGGCTGTTGCCGTTCTTTGTTACACTGGTATTTCCTGTCGCTTTTTCGTAAGAGTTTGGTTGCCTGCTACATTGTCGGCTGTTTATTCAATCAAACGTGTACCTCGTGCCATTGTAAGGTACGTTACATGACACTGAATTGTATTACTAATAATGCATGCCTTTTTGTGGTTCTATGCTTCTTATCGTATTTCCTCCACGTAACCTTGTTACTGATGACAGGAGTTCAATGATGAGCCAGAACTTGTAAACATACACAAATCAGCCTTGACCAAAAGTCGAATACCGTAAAAGACTAAATGAACAATTACTGTCAGATAAAGCTAGATACATGTCATTATTGCTTGGTGACCCTAATTATATTATTTTTAATAAAAGATGTGACAAGCTTGCGAGGAGGCATCAGGGCTAGTCCATGTTTTCTTGAATTTACATAAGAGAAATCTAAATTACTTACTACTCGCGTCCTCTCTCTCTCCTTACCTCCTCCTCAAACCCATTGGATGAGAAAGCCAGAGGTCCCGCCTTTCTGACCTCTTCCAATGGGTTTTGAGAAGGAATGGAGATTCTCCCATCAACAGATGAGATTTTGGGTGCAATCCAAACTCAAAGTAGACCGTCCTCTACCCTATACCCTCAGCCCTTAAATGAAATGTTACATCGTCACATCCTAATGTACCAAGCGTGAGATGATCAAATACGCAATCTAACTTTAGGGAAATCTTGAAGTTGAGCTAATAAACAACCAACCTAAAGCTATTAATGTACCTAGCAAGCTAACAGTTACCCATAGCTGGCTAGCTAGTTTTATAGTTTGGAGATTTTATTCCAATACATTTCAGAATTCTCCAAAAATATTTTTATGAAGCTAGGTACTTTTTAAAGGCTCCTCACTACGAGACTAAGACTATTGGCAAACGCTGAAATCAATGTCATATCTGTTGAGCGAGCTAGCGTCATAATTTTGTCTGACATGCCAAAAGTGCCGCCGTGTTGATTGAATGTGACACTTCGCACCCACTCTGAGTAAGACACGTGACTACAGTTTTGCATTACATTGTGGGCCAAATCAACCCCACAAGTGATCGTGACAACTATGGAGTTTATTACGCAGTGAAACACTTGATCCCAACAGGTTCCTTTTTTGAAAGGTGAATAAGAAAACAACAGCATGCAACATGAGTCGTTCCATGTCATTGCAGCAAGCCATGACACCCGCGATCTCAGATTGTTCTGAAATAGTTTCTGTGGTTAGAAACAGGTAATATTATTTAGTTTACATTTTAATTTGATCTATGCGAAATTGACCCAAATTGGCCATTTTAATAAATAGGATTCAGATATTCAATAAATATAGTACCAAGCTTCTTCCTTCACCCCTCCCCCCACCTATACATGTCCCCCTGTAAGACCCAATGATCCGTGAACCGTACATGATACAGACAATACCTTGGTGTCATTGTACTCCTTAGTGTGGTTTAAAATATGGAGTATCGCTACATTCTGCAATACAATTTTACACATGCATTTATTCAATTTTAAAGCTATTGCTATTAATCTCAAAATACATCACATTTCAAGACTGGGTTCCCTGCTACTTTTAAAGTTACAATAAATGTTATGAGCACCACCAACACAGGGAATGGTTTCAAAGGGAACTTCCTCTGCTGGTGATTTGTTGAATGGGCAATCCTACAGGAGGGCTGTGATTGGTCAATGACCTATACATGTTAATTTCTATGTATAACGTTTTTAGTTTTATCAAGTAGCAGAGAGCCCACTGGAAATTGTATATTGTTCCAAACAATGTCTAAATTAATGTGAAATGGTATTTCAGAATATACAGTGCCTTCAGAAAGTATTCACACCCCTATACTTTTTCCACATTTTGTTGTTAGTGTCTGAATTTTAAATGGATTAAATGTATATGTTTGTCACTGGCCTACACACAATACTCCATAATGTCAAAGTGGAATTATGTTTCAATTTTTTTTAAACTAATTAATAAATTAAAAGCTGAAATGTTTTGACTCAAGTATTCAACCCCTTTGTTATGGCAAACCTAAATAAGTTCAGGAGTAAAAATGAGCTTAACAAGTCACATAAGTTGCATGGACTCACACTGTGCAATAGGGTTTCAACATGATTTTTTGAATGACTACATCATCTCTGTACACCACACATACAGATAATTGTAAGGTCCCTCAGTCGAGCAGTGAATTTTAAACACAGATTCAACCACAAAGACCAGGGAGGTTTTCCAATGCCTCACAAAGAAGGGCAACTATTGGTAGATGGGTAAATGTAGATGGATTGTGCATCAATACACCAAGACACTACAAAGATACAGGCGTTCATCCTGGTGGAGAGGAAGGAAACCGCTCAGGGATTTCTCCATGAGGCCAATAGTGACTTTAAAACAGAGTTTAATGGCTGTGATAGATAACTGAGGATAGATCAACAACATTTTAGTTACTCCACTATACTAACCTAATTGACAGAGTGAAAAGGAAGCTTGTACAGAAAACATGCATCCTGTTCCCAACAAGGCACTGAAGTAATACTTTAATACAAAAAATTGTTAAAACAATTTACTTTTTGTCCTGAATAGAAAGTGTTATCTTTGGGGCAAATCCACTCCAATACATTACTGAGTACCACTCCATATTGTCAAGCATAGCATATTATTTGTACTATTTTCTACATTGTAGAATAATAGTGAAGACATCAAAACTATAAAATAACACCTGGAATCGTGTAGTAACCCAAAAAGTGTATGTTAGATTCTTCAAAGTAGCCATCATTTGCCTTGATGACAGCTTTGCACACTCTTGGCATTCTCTCAAGCAGCTTCATGAGGAATGCTTTTCCAACAGTCTTGAAGGAATTCCCACATATGCTTCGCACTTGTTGGCTGCTTTTCCTTTACTCTGCGGGCCAACTCATCCCAAACCATCTCAATTGGGGTGAGGTCGGGTGATTGTGGAGGCCAGGTCATCTGATGCAGCCCTCCATCACTCTTCTTGGTCAAATAGCCATTATACAGCCTGGAGGTGTGTTTTTGGGTCATTGTCCTGTTGAAAAATAAATTATTGTCCCACTAAGCGCAAACCACATGGGATGGCGTATCGCTGCAGAATGCTGTGGTGGCCATGCTGGTTAAGTGTGCCTTGAATTCTAAATATATCACAGACAGTGTCACCAGCAAAGCACCCCCACCTCCATGCTTCACGGTCAGAACCACACATGCAGAGATCATCCGTTCACCTACTCTGCGTCTCACAAAGACACGGCGGTTGGAACCAAAAATCTCATTTGGACTCATCAGACCAAAGGACAGATTTCCACCAGTCTAATGTTCATTGCTCGTGTTTCTTGGCCCAAGCAAGTCTCTTCTTATTATTGGTGTCCTTTAGTAGTGGTTTCTTTGCAGCAATTCGACCATGAAGGCCTGATTCATGCAGTCTCCGCTGAACAGTTGATGTTGAGATGTGTCTGTTACTTGAACTCTAAAGCATTTATTTGGGCTGAGGTGCAGTTATTTCTAAGAAACGTATCATCTGCATCAGAGGTAACTCTAGGTCTTCCTTTCCTGTGGCGGTCCTCATGAGAGCCAGTTTCATCATAGCATTTCAAAGTTCTTGAAATGTTCCGTATTGACTGACCTTCATGCCTTAAAGTAATGATGGACTGTCATTTCTTTTGCTTATTTGAGCTGTTCTTGCCATAATATGGACTTGGTCTTTCACCAAATAGGGCTATCTTCTGTATACACTCCAACGTTGTCACAACACAACTGATTGTCTCAAACGCATTACGAATGAAAAAAAAATCCACAAATTAACTTTTAACAAGGCACACCTGTTAATTGAAATGCATTTCAGCTGACAACCTCATGAAGCTGTTTGAGAGAATGCCAAAAGTGGGCAAAGCTTTTAGCAAGGCAAAGGGTGGCTACTTTGAAGAATCTCAAATATAAAATATATTTTGATTTGTTTAACACTTTTTTGGTTACTACATGATTCCATATGTGTTATTTCATAGTCTTGATGTATTCACTATTATTATACAATGTAGAAAATAGTCAAAAAAAAAAAAAACTGGAATGAGTAGGTGTGTCCAAACTTTTGACTGGTACTGTATCTAACTAGACATGTTAATATATAAGGCTGAAATATTAATGTTTCAGGGGAGATCTATGCACAGCAAGTTATGTCAATTAGGCTATTCTTAGAATATTTTTTAACATTGTCGCAATTAGCGTTACATGGCTACTGTTTTATAGAGGTAAATCCCAGCTTTCCAACGGTGCAGATTTCTTTAGGCTCTACCGTGCTGGTGGAAAGGCGACAACGAAATGAATGCTTAGTTGGCTATAGTTAACTAGTGAGAAATGCTACAAGTTATGTTTCTAAATGGTGATCTAGTTAGTCTGCTGCTGAAATGTCGTCGTCTATCTCCTCGGGCACAGGAATACACGTAGCATCACAGTCATGCACTGAATGGTCATTCCGATAATGGCGGATATGTCGTGTTATTGATTGATCATATTTAAGTGTGCTTTCATGAATTACAGTAACAACAATTATTAAACTAATTTCCATGACCTGACAAACCCTCATTTGACAACTTGGAACAGCACATCATGCTATTCAGGCTGGCGCATTTTCAATCTGCGCAATCTCGAACAGCCTACTGTCAACACAGACTAGTAGCAAATACATTTGAACAAACCAGAATCAGGAAATTAATGCGGACTCTCTATTGCCATTCAATGAAGATCCCGACTTCGTTCAGCTTTGATCAACCTGTTTTGCTTTGGTGTGTGAATCTGGGCTAGCGATAGGCTACTTTGTTTTTATAGAGGAGCTGGTACGCAATTCCCCAAAAATTAGAAGTGCTGGTACGGCGTTCCGGACAGTTTCGTCCCAAGTCAAGCACTATGGGTACACTGAATGGAGCTAAACACAGGCAAAATCCTAGAGCAAAACCTGCTCAAATCTGATTTCCACCAGACATTAGGAGATTAATTCACCTTTCAGCAGGACAATAACTTAAACCACAAGGCCAAATCAACACTGGAGTGTAATTTTTCAGGAATGCTAATCGTATCTGTTACGAACTACAGAAACTATTTCAGAACAATCTGAGATTGTGGGCGTCGAAATACTCTTGTGCTTTTTGAGGTGGAACGACCTATATGCATCAATCTTACACTGTACTCTGTATGCAGATGCGGTTCCCATGGAGACCCTTGGCACTGTGTTGGGCAGCCCCTGGGAGACGGGCATCATCATCAGTTCCCGAGGGCATCCAGAGCTTTGTGCCCACCAGCAGCACCATCGATGCCCACGCCCTGGAGCAGCTACAGGCCTTCTTATCCCGTGCCACGCGCCTCTTCGTCATCACTGGGGCGGGTCTCTCCACAGAGTCTGGCATCCCAGACTACCGCTCAGAGGGGGTGGGTCTCTACGCCCGCACAGACAGGCGACCAATGCAGTATGCAGAGTATATACGCAGCGCCAAGTCTCGTCAGCGCTATTGGGCTAGGAACTATATGGGCTGGCCACAGTTCTCCTCTCATCAGCCGAACTCTGCCCACCTGGCTCTGCAGCAGTGGGAGGAGCAGGGAAAGGTACACTGGCTGGTAACTCAGAATGTGGACGCGCTTCATTCCAAGGCAGGCCATCAAGGACTGACTGAACTGCACGGCTGCGCACACAGGTAGGTAGGTAGAAATGTACTGTCTGTCACACACACAATACAGACTGACTTCTTCTTCAAGGACATTGGCTCAGAACAACACTCAGCTTTTTACCTTTGTGTGTGTGTGTCCCTCCCAGGGTGTTGTGTCTGGGCTGTGGTGCCGTGTCTCCAAGGGAGGACCTCCAGAAGCGGTTCAAAGCACTGAACCCTAGCTGGGGTGCACAGGCAGGAGGTGTGGCTCCCGATGGTGATGTCTTCATTGAGGACGAGCAGGTCCTCCACTTCAGAGTGCCTTCATGTAAGGATTGTGGGGGCATATTGAAGCCAGAGGTGACATTCTTTGGGGACACAGTGAACCGAAGGACAGTGCAGTTTGTACATGAGAGACTAGCTGAGTCCGATGCGGTTCTTGTCGCTGGATCTTCTTTGCAGGTGGGCATGATATATATAATTGTTCACGACCTACCATAAATGTTTCAATTGAAAGTGTTGCTATGTTGTTGACATAGTCAACTGTTTGTTGCAGGTGTTATTCTGTTATGTTTGTCTTACTGATATGGTATACTTATAAAAACATGTCCCTGTGACAGAGTGAATCGTAACACAAAGGAAACCACTCAACAGCCTTACAATATGTGGAAGTTTCACATCCCTTCTAATTTTCCAGGTGTATTCTGGATACAGATTCCTACTGGCAGCAGCTGACCAGAAGATCCCAGTAGCCATCTTGAACATTGGGTCTACCAGGGCCGACCACCTGGCAGAGTTCAGAGTCAGTGCTCGTTGTGGGGAGGTATTGTCTGTCATTCAGCCTCACTGACCACAAAGACAGACGGAAGGCCTCACTAGGACTTCAGTCACTGATCCACAGACACCATGTTGTATTGTTTTGAGAACTATTCAGTGGGCTCTACTATTCTACCTCTTGGTCAACCTGGCAGCAATGCAATCAGTTTTGGGACATTGGGCTGAAGTGATGGACACTACTAGTAACCAGGAATCATGTGTTATGGGCTTGTACATGTACAGTGCCTTTAGAAAGTATTCAAATCTCTGTACCCCACAGATACAATTATCTGTAAGGTCCCTCAGTCGAGCTGGGAATTTCAAACATAGATTCAACCACCAGGGAAGTTTTCCAATGCCTTGCAAAGGGCACCTATTGGTAGATGGGTAAAATAAAAAGCAGACGTTGAATATCCCTTTGAGCATGGTGAAGTTATTAATTACACTTTGGAGGGTGTATCAATACACCCAGTCACTAACTACAAAGATACAGGCGTCTTTCCTAACTCAGTTGCCAGAGAGGAAGGAAACCACTCAGGAATTTCACCATGAGGCCAATGGTGACTTTAAAACAGTTACAGAGTTTAATGGCTGTGATAGAAGAAAACTGAGGATGGATCAACAACATTGTAGTTACTACACAATAGTAACCTAAATGACAGTGGAAAAGAAGGAAGCCCGTACAGAATAGAAATATTCCAAAATATGCATCCTGTTTACAATAACACAAAGTAAAACTGCCAAACATTGTGGCAAAGAAATGTACTTTATGTCCTGAATACAAAGCGTTATGTTTGGAACAAATCCAACAACACACTCTTCATATCACACACTCTTCACAGTTTCGTCCCAAGTCAAGCACTATGGGTACACTGAATGGAGCTAAACACAGGCAAAATCCTAGAGCAAAACCTGGTTAAATCTGATTTCCACCAGACATTAGGAGAAAAATTCACCTTTCAGCAGGACAATAACCTAGAATACAAGGCCAGATATACACTGGTTGCTTACCAAGATGACTTTGAATGTTCTAGTTACAGTTCTGAGTGGCCTAGTTACAGTTTTGACTTAAATCATCTTGAAAATCTATGGCAAGACTTTAAAATGGCTGTCTAGCAATGATCAACAACCAACTTGACAGAGCTTGACGAATTATTTAAAAAATTATAATGTGCAAATATTGTACAATCCAGGTGTGCAAAGCTCTTAGAGATGTACCCAGAAAGACTCACAGCTGTAGGCCTAATCGCTGCCAAAGATGAGTCTAACATGTATTGATTCAGCGGTGTGAATAGCTTACAGCACAAAAAGTTTATTTCTTTAAAATGTTGTGCACAAATTTGTTTACATCTCTGTTAGTGATCATTTCTCCTTTGCCAAGATAATCCATCCACCTGAGAGGTGTGGCATACTAAGAAGCTGATTAAACAGCATGATCATTACACAGGTGCACCTTGTACTGGGGACAATAAAATGCCACTCTACACTGTGCAGTTTTCTCACACAACACAATGCCACAGATTTCTTAAGTTTTCAGCGAGCGTGCAAATTGGCATGCTGACTGCAGGAATGTCCACCAGAGCTGTTGCCAGAGGATTCGAATGTTAATTTAGCTACCATAAGCCACCCCCAATGTCATTTCAGAGAATTTGGCAGTACGTCCAACCATCCGGATCGTATAAGACCAGCCACCCGGACAGCTGATGAAACTGAGTTTGCACAACTGAAAAATTTCTGCACAAATTGTCCGAAACCATCTCAAGGATGTTCGTCTGTGTGCTCGTCATCCTCACCAGGGTCTTGACCTGACTGCAGTTCGGCGTTGTAACCAACTTCAGTGGGCAAATGCTCACCTTCGATGGCCATTGGCACGCTGGAGAAGTGTGCTCTTCATGGATGAATGCCGGTTTCAACTGTACTGGGCAGATGGCAGACAGCGTGTATGGCGTCGTGTGGGAGAGCGGTTTGCTGATGTTAATGTGAACAGAGTGCCCCATGGTGGCAGTGGGGTTATGGTATGGGCAGGTATTAGCTACGGACAACAAACACAATTGCATTTTATCGATGGCAATTTGAATGCACAGACATACCGTGACAAGATCATGAGGCCCATTGTGCCATTAATCCGCCGCCATCACCTCATGTTTCAGCATGATAATGCACAGCCCAAAGTCGCAAGGATCTGTACACAATTCCTGGATGCTGAAAATGTTCCATTTCTTCCATGGCCTGCATACTCACCAGACATGTCACCCATTGAGCATGTTTGGGATGCTCTGGATTGACATGTACAACAGTGTGTTCCACAGTCATTTGAAGAGTGGGACAACATTCCACAGGCCACAATCAACAGCCTGATCAACTCTATGCAAAATATATATGTCATGCTGTGTAACTGATGTGAAATGGCTAGCTAGTTAGCGGGGTGCGCGCTAATAGCATTTCAATCGGTGACGTCACTCGCTCTGAGACTTTGAAGTAGTTGTTCCCCTTGATCTGCAAGGGCTACGGCTTTTGTGGAGCGATGGGTAATGATGCTTCGAGAGTGGCTGTTGTCTATGTGTGCAGAGGGTCCCTGGTTCGATACCAGGTAGGGGCGAGGAGAGGGACGGAAGCTATACTGTTACAGCTGCATCAGGCAAATGGTGCTCACACCAGATACTGACTGCTTTTCTGATCCATGCCCCTACTTTTTTTAAAGGTATCTGTGACCAACATATGCATATCTGTATTCCCAGTCATGTGAAATCCATAGATTAGGGCCGAATGAATTTATTTCAATTGACTGATTTCCTTATATGATCTGTAACTCAGTAAAGTATTTGAAATTGTTGCATGTTGCGTTCATATTTTTGTTGTGTAAATGAGATTTCTGCATTGAAATTATAATACATTTGCAAACATTTCTAAAAACATGTTTTCACAGTGTGGTAGCCATTATGAGGTATTGTGTTTAGATGGGTGAGAGAAAAAAATCTATTTAATCCATTTTGATTTCAGGCTGTAAGACACGTATCAAACTCATTCCACAGAGGGCCGAGGGTCTGTGGGTTTTCACTCCTCCCTTGTACTTGATTGATGAATTAAGGTCACTAATTAGTATGGAACTCCACTCACCTCGTTGTCTAGGTCTTAATTGAAAGGAAAAAACAAAAACCAGCAGACACTAGGCCTTCCATGGAATGAGTTTGACACCCCTGCTGTAATACAACAAAATGTGGAATAGGTCAAGGGGTATGAATACTTTCTGAAGGCACTGTATACTCTATGGCTGACAAGGCAATATTCTGAAGTTAGCCCCCGCCTTATTTATCCTCCCTGGAAGTAATAGTCATCCATAGGAATGAATGGTTATTATTCTACTTTTCACTTAGCCTATCCATCGCTTTAGCTAACTAGTATATACTTTACAGACAACCACCAATATGGAAAATAGGTGCAATAACTATTTTAGAGTTTTAAAGATGAGCTTTAGATATGTAGGTCTACTAATAATAATATTGTGGGGGATCTAGTCTTGTCAGTGCACAGACAGGGTTTAGGTAATGTCAACACCACAGTATCAGTTATGGGTGCAAATTCCCCTCACAAATGCATTTACCAAATGAGGGGGATTTACATTTCCAAGAAATAAATAAAACGACTTATGTAAATCCATTTTATAATATGTTCTATAATATCCATCAACAAAGTGCTATTGGAATCACAAAGCCACAGAAGGTAAGGTGACAGTTGATCTGGTCACACTGAGTCAGTCTGCACTGAAAGCCTTCCTGAAGTTTAGTCCAGTTATCCAGAACTGACTGAGTCTCTGCCTGTAGCAGAGCTAGGTGATTCTCAAAGCTCCTGCTCTGGTCAAACCAGTAGGTGGAGTGGTAGCCCAATAGAATCCCAAAGAGAATGCACAGATTCCATGTGTCACAATATCTTTCTTCGATACAGAGGACTGCGGCTATGGAACCCTGACCTGTTCACCGGACGTGCTACCTGTCCCAGACCTGCTGTTTTCAACTCTCTAGAGACAGCAGGAGCGGGGGAGATACTCTCAATGATCAGCTATGAAAAGCCAACTGACATTTATTCCTGAGGTTCTGACTTGTTGCACCCTCGACAACTACTGTGATTATTATTATTTGACCATGCTGGTAATTTATGAACATTTGAACATCTTGGCCATGTTCTGTTATAATCTCCACCCGGCACAGCCAGAAGAGGACTGGCCACCCCTCATAGCCTGGTTCCTCTCTAGGTTTCTTCCTAGGTTTTGGCCTTTCTATGGAGTTTTTCCTAGCCACCGTGCTTCTACACCTGCATTGCTTGCTGTTTGGGGTTTTAGGCTGGGTTTCTGTACAACACTTTGAGATATCAGCTGATGCTATATAAATCAATTTGATTTGATATTCCTCACCATCTCTGTTGCCCGAACTGTCTGATATGAGCAAGTAAAGCCTGAATCGTCCCTGATAGCTCCCCACTGTAGCTCAGTGACGGCAAATCAAATTTTATTGGTCACATACACATGGTTAACAGATGTTAATGCGAATGTAGCGAAATGCTTGTGCTTCTAGTTCTGACAGTGCAGTAATATCTAACAAGTAATCTAACAATTACACAACAAATATCTTATACACACAAATGTAAAGGGATGGAATAAGAATATGTACATATAAATATATGGATGAGCGATGGCCGAGTCGCATAGGTAAGATGCAATAAATGGTATAAAATACAGTATATACATATGAGATGAGTAGTGTAAGATATGTAAACATTATTAAAGTGGCATTATTTAAAGTGACTAGTGATCCATTTATTAAAGTGGCCAATGATTTGAGTCTGTATGTAGGCAGCAGCCTCTCTCTCTTAGGTATGGCTGTTTAACCCACACTGTCTGTGTGGGTGGACCATTTCAGTTTGTCAGTGATGTGTACGCCAAGGAACTTAAAACTTTACACCTTCTCCACTACTGTCCCGTCGATGTGGATAGGGGGTTCTCCCTCTGCTATTTCCTGAAGTCCACGATCATCTTTGTTTTATTGACGTTGAGTGAGAGGTTGTTTCCTGACACCACACTCTGAGTGCCTTCACCTCCTCCGTGTAGGCTGTCTCATCGTTGTTGGTAATCAAGCCCACTACTGTTGTGTCGTCTGCAAACTTGATGATTTAGTTGGAGGCATTGCCACGCAGTCAAGGGAGTACAGGAGGGAGCTGAGCACACCCTTGTGGGGCCCCAATGTTGAGGATCAGCGAAGTGGAGATGTTGTTTCCTACCTTCACCACCTGGGGGCGGCCCGTCAGAAAATCCAGGACCCAATTGCACAGGGCGGGGTTGAGACCCAGGGCCTTAAGCTTAATGATGAGCTTGGAGGGTACTATGGTGTTGAATGCTAAGCTGTAGTCAATGAACAGCATTCTTACATAGGTATTCCTCTGAGAGACTAGTCAAGAATCATATCACCTCCACCTTACCTGCCACCCTAGACCCACTTCAGTTTGCATACCGCCCCAACTCAAGCATAGCGAGTTTGCGGGGGAACTATACTGAACAAAAAAATAAACGCAATAATTAACAATTTCAAAGATTTTACTAAGTTACAGTTCATATAAGGAAATCAGTCAATTTAAATGAATTAAGCTAATCTATGGATTTCACATGACTGGGCAGGGGCACAGCCATGGGGGGCCTGGGAGGGCAGACACCCACTCACTTGGGAGCCAGACCCAGCCAATCAGAATGGATATTTCAGACGATCCCACAGGTGAAGAAGCCGGACCCACAATGCAAACTGTAGTCAGGTGTCATTCTCCGGTGGCCGCGAAGTGTAACATTTAATAAACATGGCTGCATTTTTGGCATGTCAGACAAAATGATGATGCTAGCTTGCTAAAAAATGTATATATATTTATATACAAACACATATATATATATACAGTACCAGTCAAAAGTTTGGACACATGAAATCATGTAGTAACCAAAAAAGTGTTAAACAAATCAAAATATATTTGAGATTTGAGATTCTTCAAAGTAGCCACCCTTTGCCTTGATGACAGCTTTGCACACTCTTGGCATTCTCTCAACCAGTTTCATGAGGTAGTCACCTGGAATGCATTTCAATCAACAGGTGTGCCTTGCTAAAAGTTTGTTTGTGGAATTTCTTTACTTCTTAATGCGTTTGAGACAATCAGTTGTGTTGTGACAAGGTAGGGGTGGTGTACAGAAGATAGCCCTTGGAAAAAGGGAACAGCTCAAATAATCAAAGAGAAACGACAGTCCATCATTACTTTAAGGCATGAAGGTCAGCCAATACGGAACATTTCAAGAAGTGCAGTCGCAAAAACCATCAAGCGCTATGATGGAACTGGCTCTCATGAGGTCCGCCACAGGAAAGGAAGATCCAGTTACCTCTGCTGCAGAGGATAAGTTCATTAGAGTTACCAGCCTCAGAAATTGCAGCCCAAATAAATGCTTCACTGAGTTCAAGTAACAGACACATCTCAACCTCAACTGTTCAGAGACTACGTGAATCAGGCCTTCATGGTCAAATTGCTGCAAAGAACCCACTACTAAAGGACACCAATCAGAAGGAGAGACTTGCTTGGGCCAAGAGACATGAGCAATGGACATTAGACGGGTGGAAATGTCCTTTGGTCTGATGAGTCCAAATGTGCCAATTTTGGTTCCAACCGCCATGACTTTGTGAGAAGCAGAGTAGGTGAATGGATGATCTCTGCATGTGTGGCTCCCACCGTGAAGCATGGAGGAGGAGGTGTGATGGTGCTTTGCCGGTGACACTGTCGTGATTTATTTAGAATTCAAGGCACACGTAACCAGCATGGCTACCACAGCATTCTGCAGTGATACGCCATCCCATCTGGTTTGCGCTTAGTGGGACTCTCATTTGTTTTTCAACAGGACAATGACCCAACACACCTCCAGGCTGTGTAAGGGCTATTTGACCAAGAAGGAGAGTGATAGAGTGCTGCATCAGATGACTTGGCCTCCACAATCACCCGACCTCAACCCAATTGAGATGGTTTGGGATGAGTTGGACCGCAGAGTGAAGGAAATGCAGCCAACAAGTGCTCAGCATGTGTGGGAACTCCTTCAAGACTGTTGGAAAAGCATTCCAGGTGAAGCAGGTTGAGAGAATGCAAAGAGTGTGCAAAGCTGTCATGGCAAAGTGTGGCTACTTTGAAGAATCTCAAATATGTTTTGATTAGTTTAACACTTTTTTGGTTACTACATGACTTCATGTGTTATTCCATATTTTTGAAGTCTGAACTATTATTCTACAATGTAGAAAATAGTCAAAATAAAGAAAAACCCTTGAATGAGTAGGTGTGTCAACCATCGACTGGAACTATTGTATGTGATTTAGGGGAATTTTAATGTTTGTGCTTTTCTTTTAACTAATTTCTGTTTTCTATTCATGTGCTGTTTTAATAACCAATTTATGTGTTCGTGCAAGTGGCTGACTGTACAAATCCTCACTTATCAGTAGCTGCAATTTGGCAGTACGCCCAGACCGTGTTTTGAAAACGAATTAAAGATATCTTAGTTTCAAGGTCTCAGCTTAGAGAAGCCTTGTGAGGTGTTAGTCTGTCACATGTTATGAAACAGTATTGGTCGGTCACATGAATGAAACAAAACGGTAATGATTAATTAATTATGCTAAATCATAGCTGTATATTAGACAACTGCTGGGTCTGCCCAGGCATAGCTCCTGATTGACTTGTGTACTATTGTGCAATGAGTTGGTTGGAACATTTCCAGCGCGCTGACAATAAACAATGATTAATTTAAGATTGACTTTGAGTGTCCCTGTGTAAGAGTTTCCACGACAATGACATTGATTTTAGAAATGGCAAATTGGCTTAGTCTCAGTGTGAGGAGGCTATAAAACTTAGCTAGCTTCATAAACATATTTTTGGGAATTCTGAAATGTATTGGAATAAATGACCAAACTATAAAACTAGCTAGCCAGCTAGTATGGGTAACTGTAGCTAGCTACATCAATAGCTTTATGTGGGTTGTTTTTAAGGTCAACTTTAAGATTTCCAGCAAGGACATTACGTCTCCGATCAACACTCCCTCGGCTTGGGCAAGAGACATTTAAGGAGCACTCGGATGTGACGATGTAAAACGTCATTCAAGGGCTGAGTGCTGTCTACTTTGAGTTTGGACCGCATCCATTGTGTTGTGTGACAAAACCGTACACTTTAGTGGCCTTTTGTCCCCAGCACAAGGTGCACCTGTGTACTGATCATGTGTTTAATCTGCTTCTTGATATGCCACACCTGTCAATTGGATGGATTACCTTGGCAAAGGAGAAATGCTCACTAACAGAGATGTAAACAAATTTGTGCACAAAATCTGAGATTGAAGCTTTATCTGCATATGGAAAATGTCTAAGATTTTTTATTTCAGCTCTTGAAACATGGGACTAACACTTTACATGTTGCATTTATATTTTTGTTCCTAGCAAAAAAAACAGCTAGTCTAGTAATAAATTGTACACAAGTTCAACGCTCATGTCTTTCTTACCACATATAATTTACTTTGACTAATGAATTAGTAGGCTATAGATCATTGTTTCTAAAGTTTATTTGTTTATCAATCTAACGGTAACTTCAAAGTATGCCTGCTTCTGGTCGTCACATTTCTTTGTTGACACTGACAGCAGTAGACTGGTTAGCTTGCCCCCATGGCTAAGTGGGTGTGCACAGACTTAGATTCTTGAAGAATTTCTGTTTTATGATTGATTCCACACCTAGCTCAGTTTTGAAGTTCTCTCTAGCACTTAAGATACGAGTTAAAGTATTATGACCTTTATTTAAGCAGGTAAATGATTGCCATAAGTTATGTCACTGTGTACATTGGATCTAACACATACATAATGAAGAGAACTTAAAGTGTGTTGAGATACTGAAAGCAATACAGTTTGAATAAAGTAATTATCAGTCACACCAGTTTCCAGACTATCTTTAACATTATTCCATCACCAACCAACAAAATTGTAAATATAAAGCATATATCTTGTTCCTTCGACTGCCATTGTGGTCCGAGACACCTGAAAATAAAATAGAGATATTAATACTGGTGTATATTCAACTAGCTACAACCAATATTACACATATACCAGGTAATCAAACATGAATTGAGGTGAGGCCTGCCCTGTACCTCCCGATATCCATCCAGTTATTGCACTACGTGATTGGTTGAGGAGACATCAGGTCAAAATCTGAGAGATTCCTGGCAACCCAAACTCCAGCCGCAAAAAGGCCCAGGTTGACCAGTAGGTTCCTAAATAAAGACACATTAAACAATGAATTAATATAATTATATACAACAAAATTATCTTCATGAATAAAGTCACGGGAGACAATACAATAATTCATTACTTTACTGAGTTAGTTCCACGTTGACTCTTACAGTTTGTGTGTTGGGGGGGGTCCACAACGTATCACAAAATGTGTCCCAAAGATCACAAAAACATGTTCGTTCGAATTTGATGTTATGTTTGCAATGACTGCTGAGCAATTAGCTAAGGGGTGTTCATACCGGTATATCCAAGGGCAAAGCATGCACATGTTTAGCAAGCTAGCTAGCTACAATGTGAATGTTATGAATGTTTAATCATAACTACCTTCGAAAATCATTCCTATCTGTAGCGAACCGACATGCGGTACTGATCCATTCGCCGACACCACCAGACGGTGCCCCGACAGCCTTTTTTCCAGCTCCACTCATATTAGCTTTTTAGTGTGAGTGCTTGCCTTTCTGCTAAATAACGATTTCCCAACGAGGGGAAGGATTTACATGTAACACCAATACGGAAAGCCATGAAGTTTAAACTACGGTCGCCGATAGCGGCCAAACTTAGGTCGTTCAATGATGTCTTTATCTAACATATTCATATTCGTTTTTTGCGTTCCATAACAGAAAATGTCTGCAACACGGTACCGTCGGTTTTTGAAACTCTGCGAAGAATGGCCACGGGACGAATCAAAGAAAGGCCGTGATTTAGGAACGTTTCTAAGACAGAGAGTAGCCCTTGCCTTTCGTGAAGGTGAAAACACACAGGTAAAACGATACCGCTTCATATGTCGCACGAGAACGCTAACCAATGTGGCTAGATAGCTTCAGGCTGAAGTTTAGCTAGCGTAGGATGTGATGATAGGGCAACCGTCCATATCGACCTTGCCGTTACAGGCTAAACAAACATGTTTAGTAATGAAAATCGCAACCTATAGAGCTATATTCAAATGTTTTTCAATATATTTTATTGAGTTGTGAGACACGACAGTCAAAACAATCATGCAGTAGCACGGAGGGACGGGTTTACTTACAAAAGGCAAAGGCATTATCTGTCATTTGAAAAGCCTTCTGCCACTGTTTTGTAAATTGAGGAATGGGGCTGAGGAAATGTAGCCTCACCTAAGATCAACATGATGGTTTTAAACATATTTCTTAACTATAAATTAGTAATTTTCACACTTATTTTGAAATTGAACTGACCATTGAACAGCATGAAATCTTACAGATTGTGCCCCCAAATCTTACAAAATGCCCTTATCTGTATGTGGATAGTTGCTAGATGTGGATATTGTATCCCTATTAACTGTTCTGATCTTTCTTGACAGCTGTCGGATCCAGAGAAGTGTGATCAAATGTATGAAAGCTTGGCCCGGATTAACACTAACATATATAGAGAACGAGTAAGTATTCCCTTATATCCCTATTGGTATTGTATTGGCTTTAATGTAAAGACTTTCATATCATAACATAGGCCCAAATCCACAGCCAGGACCACTCAGAGTGATATTTGTTCATTACGTGATACATTTGCTTCTTGCTGCAGCTATGAAAGAGCTTGGAATCAGCCAAGTGATGTCAGTCAGGGTTATCATCACTTTATCTCCTGTAATATCTGTTCACAGTTCCCCCGCACAAGAGACACCAGTTTTACAGGTGTCACAGTGGAAGAATGTAGAATGCTATTAGCAACAGGTATGGACACAATGTCTCTATCCATTTTCCCAAGTATATCACTTTCTTTCTTTATGCTTGCAGCTATGTGAATATGACATTGTCTAGTTATGTTGCTATAAATTAGCCATCACAAGTGAAAATGCTTCTGTATTTATTTTGAGGACATACACACCTCCCTATTTCTCTTCAATGTCAAATGTTCTATTAATAGTTAATGTCTTCTACTACTGTCAGTTTTAGACACATCAATGAAAAAGCATAGACTACTATATCAGTCATGTTGTCTCAAAAACAACACCTGAAGTGTTAATCGGCCTAATAGCACTATCTAGTGGACTTTGAGGATACCAGCATGTTCATAGAAGCTTTTTCCTTAGAGAGGAGAAACAGACTAGCACTAGCCTGGGGGCCCTCTGGCAGACTAGACACCTGCACTCTTTCAGCAGGAGGCTGGCACCCAGACTGCAAGAGAGCCAAAACAGCAAACTGGCACACAGGCTAAAGGAACTCCACAGGGTGTTTAGAAAATGCATGGTAATGGTTCTGATGTCTCTAACCCCTCTCTTGTATCTTATCACAGGTAGCATGCAGCAGATGGATGAAGAGAAGAAGGGCTTGTGGAAAACTCTCACAGAGCGTTTCTCCACCAAACCAGAAGATGTCACCCCTGAGAAGGTTCCTGAAAACAAGTAGCACTTGTGCTGTGTATCTTTCCTTTCCCCTCAGCCACTTTAGAAATAAAACGTTATTCTTATTTCTTTGGATCTCTTGTCATTTAAGCAGGGCCATTGTACCATACGGAAGAAATGATGGGGCATATAAAGTTTGACGTTTTTTAATATGAACAACATAATAGGCAAATGTCAATCAAATCTGATATACCTAAGGCTTTCCTGGCATGTACTTTCCTTGTAATAAGACAAGGAAATATCGGTATAATGCAACAGAAATATTGGAATAAATTAAAGGGCATTGAAAAATATGATTTCTTAAATCTTGCAAAAGCCAAGCCCCAATTTCTTCATTGGCGATTAGGTTATGGGAGAAACCTTTTTTATGTAAAAAAATGTTTTTTAAATGCAGTAGCACATCATTATACAAATAGTTTAATTGTTTGGCCAATGGAGCTGGAATCAAGTACAGAGAATACTGTGTTTCTACTCCTCCTTTTCATCCTCATCCGGGTTATCTCTCCATATGCTGTAGTTAAGGGAGGTGGCCAGGCACAGCCATGCAAGGTAGGGTGTCAGGAGCAGGCTGGCTGTGCGATTGATGGGGTACCAGGATACCATGGTGGCTCCAACAGCACCAGTCAACATCACTATCTCTATGAGTGCCTGGGGGAGAGAGGACACAAAATTGATCATGTCATGTCGCACTCACGGCAGCAGAATGGAGGTGGTTTTTACAATGAAATGTGTCTATGGATCACCTATTGGCCAAAATAATATTCATAGAAATTCTCATTTTGAGTGTACTGCTCCTCATTATCTCAACCTGAAGCCATGAGTCCTTTTGCCCAGCCCACAACCATTGCATTATCTGAGAGCTCACCATTTTCAACTTGTGTGCTCCAAAGAAGATGGGAGTCCAGGCCCAGTTGAGAGCCAGCTGCAACCCATAGAATCCCAAAGGTACCACAGCATCCTCAGTAAAACCCCCACACTCCTTCCACACCAGGTAGGAGCCATACCTATCAGGGTGATCATCAAAAATAAAATGCATGTTAGTTCCATATTTCATGATTCATTTAAAAAAACAAGTGGTAAAATGCTTTTCTGAATGAAGTGCATGAAGCTGATTTCCACCACATTCAGTTGGGAAACAGCATACATTATGTAGAATCTAGATATGTGCTTCTACACCTGCATTGCTTGCTGTTTGGGGTTTTAGGCTGGGTTTCTGTACAGCACTTCGAGATATTAGCTGATGTACGAAGGGCTATATAAAATAAACTAGATTTGATTTGAGATAGGTGTACAGTACCATATTGGTTGCAATTAAAATCTGATAATGGAAGGGGTTTAGAGGATTGTTTTCAAACTGGCAGAGTATGCTGTCTCTCACTCACCCCATGCCTGTGTAGAGGGTGGTCCACACTATTGGGAACGCAGCATTAGGTGGACGCCATGATGGCTTGTTGAGAGTGGTGTACCAGGTTTTCACCTGCTTGCGTGTCACGTAGCCTCCATAGAGCCCCCCTAGATGAGGCAGGGCAGTCAAACCAAGCATAGGCAGCCACGACATGTCTGGAGAAGAGAGGGTACTGCCTGTTAATGATTAGTTAATTACATTGGTTAAACCTGTTCATTATTATTCTGTAGAATTCATTACACTTGTAAAAGTAGGCTATAATTTGATGGGATTGGACACACTCCTTTCAAGGCATTTTGCTCAGTGGGCGTGGGTTTCAAAGTGCAAGGACTGTCTGATGCGCGTCCACGTTCCAACGAGAACCCTCTGCCCGTGGTCTCGGTATCAGTCGTTTTAGCTAACATTACTTACACCACAGGTTTTCCAGTCCTTTCCCCTCCTGTCATTTGCCAAAGTTATTTATGGTCATGATTTTTTTTAAATGAACCTTTATTTAACTAGGCAAGTCAGTTAAGAACAAATTCTTATTTACAATAACAGGTCTTGTGCCGAAAATCTCTCCCTGACAGAATCCCTTTCGCGTGAACGCGCACGCACTCAATTCTTCATTGCTGCGACTTGCGTGCAAATTGAGATTTCTGCTCTTCACTCCGTTGTCAGTTTAGCCTACATTTCACTGATCTTAGTAGCAGAAAGCATTTTTTGTGTCCTTTGATCGCGGGGAAGGCACTAGTAATGTCTGCAGTTTTCGGTTTGGCTATTTGTTTCAAGTGTATTAGTCTATAAATAAATCTCTGCCAAAATTCATCATCTCTCCCATGTCTTATTCGACTAGTAGTTGTTCTGAAATGTTTATTGCTTGCCTACTTTTTACTCCCTCTTTAATATAACACACATTCATGAATTATTCATTTCGGTTGCCTATCCTGACGTGAAGTTTGTTCTATAGAAAGTATTTGACTCTGATGTGTGCCACAGAAAGTATTTGACTCTAGTGACAAAATTAACGAAATTAGAACGGGGGGAGTACTTTGGCAAGGCCATTTTCTTTCCTGCCGAAATACCCCTTTCTAATTTCCTTAATTTTGTGGCTAGAGTCAAATACTTTCTGTGGCACACACTACTGGTCAATATGAGCTACCACCATGAAAAATTTAACGAAACCCAGTCTAACGTGATCATTGACAGCTGCCTTGACGGACACAAATAGAAAATGCTTTCTGCTAAGATCAGTGAAATATAGGCTAAACTGACAACGGAGTGATGAGCAGAATTCTCAACTAGCAAGCAAGTCGCAGCAATGAAGATTTGAGTGCGTGTGCGTGCGCATTCACGCGAAAGAGGGGGGAGGGGAGGGGGGCGGCACAACAACTGCATATGACACGAAGTAGGCTACAGGGAGTGGAATGAAGTAGCAGAACAGAGACGGCAACCAGGCTACTCTGCCTGAGAGCTCATTCATAAATTAAACTATGGTGGGTTTGTGGTTTACATTTGCACTTTCATATTAGTGACGTTACATCTTTTTGCTTTATTTGAACTAACGATAGCTAGCTACCTAGTGGCTGGGCCAGTTTTCCCGGAAGTGAACGATGTGTAACGCCAAGTGTTGCTTGCTAGCCAACCAACAACGTCAATATGCCGCTATCAATCCAATCTAGCTACTAAATGTAATTTAAATATGAAACTGATCATGACTAGATTTAATCTAATTTCACTGCCATGTGTTAGTCAACATGCAATAATACCTGTGGACTACTGTCAATCACTGAGATCCATTGCTGGCTTCATTAAAACCGGTTAATCTGATGCATTTTGTTGTCCTTTGTTTTATTTATTTGTTCGAAAGACTAACATGAGGCCAACTACCATGTTATCCTGGAGTGGAGGCATACACACCCAGTCTCACAACCTAGGGCGCGTTCGCAAATCCACTGAGTGTGCCAGAGTGTAAGATAACTGAGGAATTAACGAACGCTCAACACCCGTTGAATATGGCAGGTGCCAGTAAACATCGGCAAGAAGCGTAATTAAATCATTGACCACATCACAATTACAGTCACCAACACTCTGGCTAATATGAAAACAGCGTAACCAGCTCTGCTAGGGCGAGTAAAATGGTCAAAGGGAGGTGATCTCTCATTTTTGTCTGGAAGTAGCTAGCAAACTAACCAACCTTAACCTGTTAGCTTGGTTGCTTGACTGCCTTTGTGAGGTCAGAACGCTCGGACCAACCCTACCCCTGAACGCTCTGAATTTGAAAAGACAATCTGACAATGCTCTGAATTGGCAAAGGGCCAGAGTTTACTCTGGCACTTAAGATTGAATTTACGAACACACCCTTGAGCTGTGTTTGAATACCCATACTAACATACTGTAACGACCTTTGGTTTAAAAGAGCGGATATCGACTGCCGCTTGAGCATATGCTTTTGGGGCACAATCGATAGCGCGCTGGACTTCTGGCTGGGTCGAGGGTTCGAGACCTGCTCCTTGCCTGTTTCATTACAATACTGTATACTACATACTTAATGAGTATATACTATAAATTAATTTTAGTATACTCTAAACGAACAGTATCATTTCAGTTGAAAATTCATTATTCTGCGTTCTGGTACACTCAGATGAGAGTGCTCTGAAATCAAGAGTAGCCAGTGCGAATTTAGAAATTGAGAACGCTCATCTATACCATTTAGCTAAAATAAGAATGACGGGAATAATAAAGTCAATAAACGTTGGATAGTTAGTTAGCCTATAGTTAATATACTAGCAAGTTTTATGCATAAGTGGCCAGGTAACATTTTCATTAGCATTTATCATAATTAGTTAAAGCACTGAACTTGTATTCGCTCTCGTTGTACTTCCGCTGCATATTTTCCGCCATTTTCTTCAAATCTGAAAACGACGTGAAGTCACGACCATTTCCTGAAGATTTGCATTATGGCCCGTAAAGTATAGTGTCCTCTGCGTGTATACTTCACATTTTGGCGAATTTAGTACAACATCCGGGAACCTTTGGCATACTAACTATATCCATACTATGACCAATAAGCATGCTATATACTGAATTCACTTCACAAATAGTAAGGTTAGTGTGGGTAGTATGAGTATGCGAACACAGCTCTAGTCTCATTAGGATTACTTTGCGTAAATGATCAACTTTAAAAAATGTGAAATTCGAATACTAAATAATTTAGTTCGTTTCCTTTCTTTGTCTGCCCGCGTAGATGGTAACACTACAGTCTGAGCCTTTTGGGTTAAACACTGGGTTAAAGCCTCATTATACATGCACAATGTGTTGAATAGTTTCCAAGATCCAGACATGAGCGAGGCTTGTTCTCAACACTGTGCACCCGTATGTGCGCTGATATCTATAGCACAAGTGTGTCCCATAATTTGATGTGCCTATTGCAACTTCAGAATTAAAATTACACTGAACTCTAAATGGTATAATACATTAACAAGATTGAATAATTGCTAATAGCCTATAGACCTGCATGTATCATTTATAAACTACAAACACTTTCCTGGAAACTAGTTTAGAGTAGGCCTATGTCAATTTCAAATCCATTTCCCTTTTAGGACCTAAAACAAAACTGTCATTCAATCACATGATGCAAAAGGACCGTGCGCATTCACTTCTCCTGGCAACACATCAACAAAGTTATAGTAGGCAAAAGGCTAGGCCTAGTAGGACACTTTCACTGAAAAAATAAATGGCATTGTCAAGCTATATACGTTTCGTTTTAAATAAACACATGACACATAACGTAAATGCTTTACAAATATCACATTCATGAATCAGAAGAGGAAATTAAATACATTTGTTAAATACCAAACCATACTAGCTACATTCTCCACTCTGTTCCGTTTATGATTATTGAACGTTATGGTTAATTTGCAACTTTGTAACTAACAAGTTAAATTGCAACATTGTCAAACTTGTGTCAATCGATTGTAACAATGCAGTCTTCTTACCTGCTTACCTGTTAGATAGATGAGTGCGATAGTTCGAGGATGTTGTTACACGGAGCTTGGTAGGCTACGGTTCGGGAAGGGTGAAATGAACAAATGAAATGGTGGCCTGACACCACCTTTCTAAAACATTCTGAAAAACGAAGATAAAATGTTTCTCTCAAGGATCGGGTTCTCTTATCATGCAGTTCTTGTTTAGGAGGACACTCCCAATGTGTTACAAAACCTTTCTATAACCACTAGTATTCTGCTAGCAGCACAAATGAGGAACTACGTTCGTATGGTAATGACCACATAAAAAAAAAAAATGCAATGTGGATAACTCATTCAAAATATATTTCATCAATGGCCAACAAGAAAAGGCAATACGTAATTTATGAAGAAAAAAATATTTTTTATTTTTTTATGACCAATAATGAAAACGTACAATGTTGACACTGGTATGTTGAGAATATTGGGTTGGAGAGATAACTTGCTTTTCTACATGTCTACGCTAAAGTGGGGTGGAAAATTCTCCTTAGGGTCTTTACTAACCAAATATGGTTAGGTTTTCGAGGGGGACTGTCTCACACAGCCTTCTGCTGGCTTTCACTCCGCCCCTCCATAGCCCCCAATGCAATACACTGTAATATTAGACTGTACGTGGGATAGATTTAGGCTTGTGTAGAGAATTTTTCTACCTGTCTAAACTAAAGTGGGGTGGAAAATACTCAGTAGGGTCTCTGCTAACCAAATATGTGAAGTTTTGGAGGGGGACTGTGTCGTACATATCCAGCAGCACTTCGTTGTCCACCCCCTCTACTCTAGCTCATCCCCCCTTTAATCAGACTAATGGTTGGTATCTACATATGCAGAAGAAATTTACGAATCCAATGGTGCAACCCAGAAGTCTGTAGCTCAAACACACAATGTTTAAAGGGGGTTGAAGTCCAAAATGCACCAGCATTACAGTGGGACTCATTGGGCTAAAGTGGGCTGGAAAATACTCAGTAGGGTCTCTGCTAACCAAATATGTTTCGTTTTTGAGGGGGACTGTGTCACATGGCCTGCTGCTGGCTTTTTACTCCGCCCCTCCATAGCCCCAATTGCAATACATTGTAATAGTGTAGGCCGTCATTGTAAATAAGAATTTGTTCTTATTAACTGACTTGCCTAGTTAAATAAAGGTTAAATAAAAAAAATTGGCTGTACATGGGATACATATTGGGTTGTAGAGTAGCAGTTACCCCGGTACTTGGGAAAAACGCCCCTTTTATAAAAACAAAATTTCACAAAATAACAAAAAAGTGTAAACTGTAGCCACTTATTTCCCTTCATAGTTTGTTTGCCTATTCATGTCCATCATCCACAGAACATTTGTTTTTCTTTTTTTATACAAAACGTTGCTTTTTGTGTCAGCAATTGGACATTGTTCTTAGCTACCCCACGTAACCCTACCAGTATTTGTGTAAACTTTCAAAATATGTCAAATTATCCATTTATTTTTTCAAATGTGGTTGCAGTGCTGTAAAAAACAGTTGGACTGCACTATAGTGCTAAAAAGCCCCGGATATATTTGCAGGGGGACTCTTATTTAGAAAATACATTATCGACGATCGTGCTGCAGCATAATATCCTGCTGCTAGGAGAACGGTAATTCAATAACCTCTACCAGTCGTTCTACTGAGTAGAATCAATGCTGCGCAGGAGCTGCGCAAGCTTTCACTTTTTTTAAAGCCATACTCTGGAAGATGTGGATACCATACCATCATCACAGAGTGGGCCTGGGGCAATCAACAAAAACACTAACAATGAAGTAAATACGTATATGTAAGCTATTTGTCACATTTGAATTGTGCTGTTTTGTGTTTTTTTATTTAATCCGAATGCCACAAGGTCTATCTAGCGGAGATAGTCATTCTATTCTATTCTATTTATATTCTAATACATTCTATTATATTTCATACATCACACCCAGGTACAGTTGAAGTTGGAAGTTTACCTACACTTAGGTTGGAGTCATGAAAACTCGTTTTTCAACCACTCCCCAAATTTCTTGTTAACAACAAATAGTTTTGGCAAGTCGGTTAGGACATCTACTTTGTGCATGACACAAGTCATTTTTCCAACAATTGTCCACAGACAGATTATTTCACTTATAATTCACTGTATCACAATTCCAGTGGGTCCGAAGTTTATATACACTAAGTTGACTGTGCTTTTAAACAGCTTGGAAAATTCCAGAAAATGATGTCATGGCTTTAGAAGTTTCTGATAAGCTAATTGACAACATTTGAGTCAATTGGAGGGGTACCTGTGGATGTATTTCAAGGCCTACCTTCAAACTCAGTGCCTCTTTGCTTGTCATCATGGGAAAATCAAAATAAATCAGCCAAGACCTCAGAAGAAAATTGTGGGCCTCCACAAGTCTGGTTCATCATTGGGAGCAATTTCCAAACACCTGAAGGTACCACGTTCAACTGTACAAACAATAGTGCGCAAGTATAAACACCATAGGACCATGTAGCCGTCATACCGCTCAGGAAGGAGACACGTTCTGTCTCCTAGAGATTAACGAAATTTGGTGCGAAAAGTGAAAATCAATCCCAGAACAACAGCAAAGGACCTTGTGAAGATGCTGGAGGAAACAGGTACAAAAGTATCTATATCCACAGTAAAGGAGTCCTATATCGACATAACCTGAAAGGCCGCTCAGCAAGGAAGAAGCCACTGCTCCAAAACCACCATTAAAAACTCCAGACTACGGTTTACAACTGCACATGGGGACAAAGATTGTACTTTTTGGTGAAATGTCCTCTGGTCTGATGAAACAAAAATAGAACTGTTTGGCCATAATGAACATTGTTATGTTTGGAGGAAAAGGGGTAGGCTTGCAAGCTGAAGAACACCATCCCAACCATGAAGCACGGGGGTGGCAGCATCATGTTATGGGGGTGCTTTGCTGCAGGAGGGACTGGTGCACTTCACAAAATAGATAGCATCATGAGGGAGGAAAATTATGTGGATATATTGAAGCAACATCTCAAGACATCATTCAGGAAGTTAAAGCTTGGTCGCAAATGGGTCTTCCAAATGGACAATGACCCCAAGCATACTTCCAAAGTTGTGGCAAAATGGTTTTAGGACAACAAAGTCAAGGTATTGGAGTGGCCATCACAAAGCCCTGACCTCAACACAATAGAAGATTTGTGGGCAAAACTGAAAAAGCGTGTGCGAGCAAGGAGGCCTAGAAACTTGACTCAGTTACATCAGCTTTGTCAGGAGGAATGGGCCAAAATTCACCCAATTTATTGTGGGAAGCTTGTGGAAGGCTACCGGAAACGTTTGACCCAAGTTAAACAATTTAAAGGCAATGATACCAAATACTAATTGAGTGTATGTAAACTCGGCCCCAGTGATGTGCTGGGCCGTACACACTACCCTCTGTAGCGCCTTGCAGTCGGATGCCGAGCAGTTGCCATACCAAGAGGTGATGCAATCTGTCAGGATGCTCTCGATGTTGCAGCTGTAGAACAGATGTGAGTGCTACGGGGCAGTAGTCATTTAGGCAGGTTACCTTGGCGTTCTTGGGCACAGGGACTATGGTGGTCTGCTTGAAACATTTAGGTATTACAAACTGGGTAAGGGAGAGGTTGGAAGCGTCAGTGAAGATACATGCCAGCTGGTCAGCGCATGTTCTGAGTACACATCCTGGTAATCCGTCTGGCCCTGCAGCCTTTTGAATGTTAACCTGTTTTCAGGTCTTACATCGGCTACCGAGAACGTGATCACACAGTCGTCTGGAACTCCTGGTGCTCTCATGCTTGCCTCAATGCGAGCATTGAAGGCATATAGCTCGTCTGGTAGGCTTGCGTCACTGGGCAGCTCGTGGCTGGGTTTCCCTTTATGATCCATGATAGTTTGCAAGCCCTGCCACATCTGACGAGCGCATGAGACGGTGTAGTAGGATTCGATCTTAGTCTTCTATTGACGCTTTTCCTGTTTGAAGGTTCATCAGAGGGCGTAGCAGGATTTCTTATAAGTGTCCAAATTAGTGTCCCGCTCCTTGAAAGTGGCAGCTCTAGCCTTCAGCTCAGTGCAGATGTTGCCTCTAATCCATGGCTTCTGGTTCGTATATGTACAAGTCAAAAGTTTGGACACACATACTCATTCAAGGGTTTTTGTTAAATTTTTACTATTTTCAATATTGTAGAATAATAGTGAAGACATCAAAATTATGAAATAACACATATGGAATCATGTAGTGACCAAAAAAGTGTTAAACTAATCCAAATATATTTTATATTTGAGATTCTTCAAAGTAGCCACCCTTTGCCTTGATGACAGCTTTGCACACTCTTGGCATTCTCTCAACCAGCTTCACCTGGAATGCTTTTCCAAAAGTCTTCAAGGAGTTCCCACATATGCTTAGCACTTGTTGGCTGCTTTTCCTTCACTCTGTGGTCCAACTCATCCCAAACCATCTCAATTGGGTTGAGGTCGGGTGATTGTGGAGGCCAGGTCATCTGATGCAGCACTCCATCACTCTCCTTCTTTGTCAAATAGCCATCACACAGCCTGGAGGTGTGTTGGGTCATTGTCCTGTTGAAAAACAAATGATAGTCCCACTAAGCACCAACCAGATGGGATGGCATATCGCTGCAGAATGCTGTGGTAGCCATGCTGGTTAAGTGTACTTTGAATTCTAAATAAATCACCAACAGTGTCAGCAGCAAAGCACGCCCACACCATCACACCTCCTCCTCCATGCTTCATGGTGGGAACTACACATACGGCGATCATCCTTTCACCTCTCAAATTTGGACTCATCAGACCAAAGGACAGATTTCCACCGTACTAATGTCCATTGCTCGTGTTTCTTGGCCCAAGTAAGTTTCTTCTTCTTGTTGGTATCCTTTAGTAGTGGTTTCTTTGCAGCAATTTGACCATGAAGGCCTGATTCATGCAGTCTCCGCTGAACAGTTGATGTTGAGATGTGTCTGTTACTTGATCTCAGTGAAGCATTTATTTGGGCTGTAATTTCTGAGGCTGGTAATTCTAATGAACTTATGCTCTGGAGTAGAGGTAACTCCGGGTCCTCCTTTCCTGTGGCGGTCCTCATGAGAACCAGTTTCATCAAAGGGCTTGATCGTTTTTGCGACTGTACTTGAAGAAATGTTCAAAGTTCTTGAAATGTTCCGGATTGACTGACCTTCATGTTTTAAAGTATGTCGTGGCAGAATCAGATTTAGCTAAGTAACATAGATAGATAAGATGTTATTTTCATCATATGCTTGTGAGATACTTTTCATTAGAATCTTCTGAGCTAGGGATTGGTAACTTGGGGCCAGAGAGGGGAGAGGTCAGGCTTGTCTTCATATGTCAATGTATCTGTTAAACCATGTGGTGCAAAGTAGAATATCAGAAGGGGGGGAGGACAGAGTGGAACGTTGGTTTCTTATGGGAACGTTGTTTGTAACTATTCCTAAACCATGGGATGGAGTTATTAATTGGGGAACCAGTTAGTTATCTCATACAATGTCTGTACGCCAGTCACTCCCTACTTTTCTCATAGGGGGAAGGAGTTTGGCCGTGTTTGGAACCATTGTATGTCCCCTCTGAGGTTGCCCTTATCTTGACCTAGTATTTGACCTAAGGGGCTCACTGTCTGATTTTGAGTTTGTCCAGGTTTGGGAGTATCTAGAAATGACAATTGATATATGCCATTGGATGAGGTAATGTTTTGGTAGACAGTGAAGTATCAAGCATGAGATTTAAACCTGGTCTTGGGAGATCAAACTGAACGATGATTTATAGCTGATGCTGTCTAGCGATAGGATACTCTTCTTTCGGATAAAGGATTATTTGTAAGTTGAGAGGGGTGTATCTTGGCTATAAATGAAACTAAGAATTGTTTTGTAAGCACTCTCAGAGAATTCATTGATAGACACTGAATTGATCTGAGAGTCAATAAAGGGCTTTGGTGAAGCTTGTATATATATTAAAGATGGAATATATAATTTAACTCTGACTTGTGTGTGGTTGGCTCTCTCTCTCTCTTTATTGAGTAATACAGGAAATTTCCACGACAAGTAATGATGGACTGTCGTTTCTCTTTGATTATTTGAGCTGTTCTTGCCATAATATGGACTTGGTCTTTTACCAAATAGGGCTATCTTCTGTATACCACCCCTACCTTGTCACAACACAACTGATTGTCTCAAACGCATTAAGAAGGAAAGAAATTCTACAAATTAACTTCTAACAAGGCACAGCTGTTGATTGAAATGCATTTCAGGTAACTACCTCATGAAGCTGTTTGAGAGAATGCCAAAAGTGTGCAAAGCTGTCAAGGCAAAAGGTGGCTACTTTGAAAAATCTCAAATCTCAAATATATTTTGATTTGTTTAACACTTTTTTGGTTACTACATGATTACATACAGTGGGGAGAACAAGTATTTGATACACTGCCGATTTTGCAGGTTTTCCTACTTACAAAGCATGTAGAGGTCTGTAATTTTTATCATAGGTACACTTCAACTGTGAGAGACGGAATCTAAAACAAAAATACAGAAAATCACATTGTATGATTTTTAAGTAATTAATTTGCATTTTATTGCATGACATAAGTATTTGATACATCAGAAAAGCAGAACTTAATATTTGGTACAGAAACCTTTGTTTGCAATTACAGAGATCATACGTTTCCTGTAGTTCTTGACCAGGTTTGCACACACTGCAGCAGGAATTTTGGCCCACTCCTCCATACAGACCTTCTCCAGATCCTTCAGGTTTCGGGGCTGTCTCTGGGCAATACGGACTTTCAGCTCCCTCCAAAGATTTTCTATTGGGTTCAGGTCTGGAGACTGGCTAGGCCACTCCAGGACCTTGAGATGCTTCTTACGGAGCCACTCCTTAGTTGCCCTGGCTGTGTGTTTCGGGTCGTTGTCATGCTGGAAGACCCAGCCACGACCCATCTTCAATGCTCTTACTGAGGGAAGGAGGTTGTTGGCCAAGATCTCGCGATCCATGGCCCCATCCATCCTCCCCTCAATACGGTGCAGTCGTCCTGTCCCCTTTGCAGAAAAGCATCCCCAAAGAATGATGTTTCCACCTCCATGCTTCACGGTTGGGATGGTGTTCTTGGGGTTGTACTCATCCTTCTTCTTCCTCCAAACACGGCGAGTGGAGTTTAGACCAAAAAGCTCTATTTTTGTCTCATCAGACCACATGACCTTCTCCCATTCCTCCTCTGGATCATCCAAATGGTCATTGGCAAACTTCAGACGGGCCTGGACATGCGCTGGCTTGAGCAGGGGGACCTTGCGTGTGCTGCAGGATTTTAATCCATGACGGCGTAGTGTGGTACTAATGGTTTTCTTTGAGACTGTGGTCCCAGCTCTCTTCAGGTCATTGACCAGGTCCTGCCGTGTAGTTCTGGGCTGATCCCTCATCTTCCCCATGATCATTGATGCCCCACGAGGTGAGATCTTGCATGGAGCCCCAGACCGAGGGTGATTGACCGTCATCTTCAACTTCTTCCATTTTCTAATAATTGCGCCAACAGTTGTTGCCTTCTCACCAAGCTGCTTGCCTATTGTCCTGTAGCCCATCCCAGCCTTGTTCAGGTCTACAATTTTATCCCTGATGTCCTTACACAGCTCTCTGGTCTTGGCCATTGTGGAGAGGTTGGAGTCTGTTTGATTGAGTGTGTGGACAGGTGTCTTTTATACAGGTAACGAGTTCAAACAGGTGCAGTTAATACAGGTAATGAGTGGAGAACAGGAGGGCTTCTTAAAGAAAAACTAACAGGTCTGTGAGAGCCGGAATTCTTACTGGTTGGTAGGTGATCAAATACTTATGTCATGCAATAAAATGCAAATTAATTACTTAAAAATCATACAATGTGATTTTCTGGATTTTTGTTTTAGATTCCGTCTCTCACAGTTGAAGTGTACCTATGATAAAAATTACAGACCTCTACATGCTTTGTAAGTAGGAAAACCTGCAAAATCGGCAGTGTATCAAATACTTGTTCTCCCCACTGTATGTGCAATAACAGAGTTCCTCTGTGCAGTGTCTGTGTTATTTTGCCCATTTTAATATTTTATTTTTATTGGCCAGTCTGAGATATGGCTTTTCTTTACAACTCTGCCTAGAAGGCCAGCATCCCGGAGTCGCCTCTTCACTGTTGACGTTGAGACTGGTGTTTTGTGGGTACTATTTAATGAAGGTGCCAGTTGAGGACTTGTGAGGCATCTGTTTCTCAAACTAGACACCCTAATGTACTTGTCCTCTTGCTCAGTTGTGCACCGGGGCCTCCCACTCCTCTTTCTATTCTGGTTAGAGCCAGTTTGCGCTGTTCTGTGAAGGGAGTAGTACACAGCGTTGTAAGAGATCTTCAGTTTCTCCATGCCATCATTTCTCAGACCAAGAATAGACTGACGGGTTTCAGAAGAAAGCTCTTTGTTTCTGGCCATTTTGAGCCGGTAATCGAACCCACAAATGCTGATTCTCCAGAAACTCAACTAGTCTAAAGAAGGCCAGTTTTATTGCTTCTTTAATCAGAACAACAGTTTTCAGCTGTGCTAACATAACTGCAAAAGGGATTTCTAATGATCAATTAGCCTTTTAAAATGCTAAACTTGGATAAGCTAACACAACATTCCATTGGAACACAGGAGTGATGGTTGCTGATAATGGGCCTCTGTACGCGTATGTAGATATTCCATTAAAAAATCTGCCGTTTCCAGCTACAATAATCATTTACAACATTAACAATGTCTACACTGCGTTTCTGATCAATTTGATGTTATTTTAATGGATTTTTTTGCTTTTCTTTAAAAAACATGGACATTTCTAAGTGGCCCCAAACTTTTGAACGGTAGTGTATATATAAAAGATATAAAGATATTATATTCCATTTAATGTACTTGGATATCACATAGAATATCACAGAATAGGAATATAATAAAATATAAGGTTGAAGGGCAGTGAAATTACTTCCTTTGGGCCTATAAAAACCAGCATGGTCCAGTAGTGTACACCTGGTGAGGAATTAGGTAAAAGTAGATGACCTTCAAACTATAAAGCATGTTTTTTTTCTCATTATTCTTCTAATGGATTGGATTTGTTCGTGACTCAGTGCTCACAAGAGCATTAGGCTACGGATGGAAAGCCCTCTTCTGATCATACTGAGATGATTTGCTCCACCTACAGTAACTCATCGTCCTATAGAAAACCATATTTACACCTTCAGCATCACATTCAGTCCTCCAGCGTTCTATACCTTCTTGTCGCTCCACAAAACCTCGTTGTCTGATTGTGAACTCTCAACCCGGTGGTCGGGAAATGTCAAAGAGAGGCCCGTGCTGCAGCAGGGGGCGTAAAGGGAAAAAAACAACAACAGTTTATTGCTTTATTTTCCTTTCTTATTAAACAAGTGTCATATCCAATAGCATCAGAAACCGACTCCTAGCTGACCAACTCTCGTAGCCGCCGTTGACAACAATTTGCAGCCTTGATCGTTCCCGATTCGTATAGCCAGCCTAACAATCCTTGCCAAACATGTGAGTAGCAACCGCTGCTATATATTTCCTTTAGCTAGTAAACCTGTTATATCTGCGATATGGCTTTCTCAAATGTGTCCCCTCCCATTTTCACAGACAAACAATGTCGGTGCAGTGTTTCATACACAAAAAAAACTGTTATGTTACAATCAAACCTGTTCGTCTGTTGCGCTGCAAATTGATGAATGCAGTCGGTGTCATCGTGCGTTTGTATGGCGACGTCTCGATTCATTGTTTTTTTTTTTGTGTTGATATTCCAATGCGTTGTGTTTTCTTAGTGTCTGGATGGCGAAATGAAATCAATAATATTAAGTGGCATATTGATTATGGCTATAGCATCTCTTTTGAAAAGGAATTACATTTTCCTCCCGCTTAATAATACAGGGTAGTACCTATATCACATCATGACAGGATCGCGTATGTCAGCACCGTGATAGAGGCTCCTTATATGTTATTAATAAACACCACAAATGATTACAGTAGTCTATATTTTGTATACATGTTGTATGTAAGCCCTAACAGAAAACACGTATGTGAATGATCAAAGCATTTGTCTCATATTATGGGCAGGTAAGACATATTGACAGCTCGTGCGTCTAATGGAAGTCCAGTTTGATTTGGGGGATTGCACAAACTCATGTTAGTCTGTTTTTCTCAGTAGTCAGTTTCTGAAATTATAACATGGTAGGCCTAATAAACATGGTAATGTAGCAAATGCAACATGACTATCAATTAAAATACATGATGCATCATAGTAGTGGAAATACCAATATCTGGGCCAGCTGAAATGCATTTATTTATCTCTGGTCCCAAGGGTGACACCAGACTACTCTAAAGGCTTTGGATTTATGACCCACACTTCTAATGTCTGGTTTTATCTTGGATATTTTTGTCCTCATTTATTTCTGGTATACAGGTGATGAATTAGGCCTAGTCAACTTCATACTCAGAGTTTGGGTGATAGACTTGTTGTTTTACTCAAACTTCCCTTTGGTAATTAAAAAATATATATATACAGTACCAGTCAAAAGTTTGGACACACCTACTCATTCAAGGGTTTTTCTTTATTTTACTCTTTTCTACATAGTAGAATAATAATGAAGACATCAACATTATAAAATAACACAAATGGAATCATGTAGTAATCAAAAAAGTGTTAAATAAATCAAAATATATTTTATATTTGAGATTCTTCAAAGTAGCTACATTTTGCCTTGATGACAGCTTTGCACACTCTTGGCATTCTCTCAACCAGCTTCACCTGGAATGCTTTTACAACAGTCTTGAAGGAGTTTCCACATATGCTGAGCACTTGTTGGCTGCTTTTCCTTCACTCTGTTGTCCAACTCATCCCAAACCATTTCAATTGGGTTGAGGTCAGGTAATTGTGGAGGCCTGGTCATCTGATGCAGCACTCCATCACTCTCCTTCTTGGTCAAATAGCCCTTACACAGCCTGGAGGTGTGTTGGGTTATTGTCCTTTTGAAAACAAATGATAGTCCGGTCCACTAAGCGTAAACCAGATGGGATGGCGTATCATTGCAGAATGCTGTGGTAGCCATGCTGGTTAAGGGTGCCTTGCATTCTAAATAAATCACTGACAGTGTCACCAGCAAAGCACCCCACACCATCACACCATCTCCTCCATGCTTCACAGTGGGAACCACACATGCAGAGATCATCTGTTCACCTACTACGCATCTCATAAAGAGAAAGGCGGTTGGAACCAAAAGTCTCAAATGTTGGACTCATCAGACCAAAGGACGAATTTCCAACGGTCTCATGTCCATTGCTCGTGTTTCTTGGCCCAATCAAGTCTCTTCTTATTGGTGTCCTTTAACAGTGGTTTCTTTGCAGCAATTCGACCATGAAGGCCTGATTCACGCAGTCTCCTCTGAACAGTTGATGTTGACATGTGTCTGTTACTTGAACTCTGTGAAACATTTATTTGGGTTGAAGTGCAGTTATTCTAATTCATTTATCCTCTGCAGCAGAGGTAACTCTGGGTCTTCCTTTCCTGTGGCGGTCCTCATGAGAACCAGTTTCAACATAGTGCTTGATGGTTTTTGCGACTGCACTTGTAGAAACTTTCAAAGTTCTTGAAATGCTCCCGGATTGACTGACCTTTATGTCTTAAAGTAATGATGGACTGTCATTTCTCTTTGCTTATTTGAGCGGTTCTTTCCTTATGGACTTGGTCTTTTACCAAATAGAGCTAACTTCTGTATACCACCCCTATCTTGTCACGACACAACTGATTGGCTCAAACACATTAAGAAGGAAATCAATTCCACAAATTAACTTTTAACAAGGCACACCTGTTAATTGAAATGCATTCCAGGTGACTACTTCATGAAGCTGGTTGAGAGAATGCCAAGAGTGTGCAAAACTATCAAGGCAAAAGGTGGCTACTTTGAAGAATCTCAAATATAAAACACTTTTTTGGTTGCTACAAGATTCCAGATGTGTTATTTAATAGTTTTGATGTCTTCACTATTTTTCTTCAATGTAGAAATTAGTAAAAATAAAGAAAAACACTTGAATGAGTAGGTGTGTCCAAACTTTTGACTGGTACTGTATATTGTAAACCTGGGCCCGTATTCATAAAGTGTCTAAGAGTAGGAGTTCTGATCTAGGATCAGTTTAGCTTTTTAGATCATTATTGATTAGAAGGGTGCATGATCCTAGATCAGCACTCCTACTCTGAGACACTTTATGAATACACGCCCAGTAGTAAACCTTCTTTGCATTATTTAACCATGTTACTCTCCTCTCTTGCAGGAGGGAGAAAATACTGCTCCTGTTGAAGATTTCCATCAAGCCTATTAGCTCTCTCTCAACCATGACACCCAGCAGAGGACTCTGGGATTGATGCTGGGATCACTCCCACTGATGGCCTGGACTGGGTAGGAATACTGTGCGTGCGTGTGTGTGTGTGCGTGTGTGTGTGTGTGTGTGTGTGTGTGTGTGTGTGTGTGTGTGTGTGTGTGTGTGTGTGTGTGTGTGTGTGTGTGTGTGTGTGTGTGTGTGTGTGTGTGTGTGTGTGTGTGTTCATGGGCTAATGTCTATCTACTGTTTCTTTCCCTCTGTACTGTAGGTTTCAGCTGTCCTGCTGAAGCTATGGGGAGCTGTTGGAGCTGTCTATACAGAGACCCCATCCAAGACAACCATCTCACCAAATTCAAGGTTAATCTCTAAACCCTCATCTGTTGGCTACCTAGTGTGTGGTGTATCGGCTACCTACGCTCTTAGAAAAAAGGGTTCCAAAAGGGTTCTTTGGCTGTCCCCAGAGGAGAACCTTTTTTGGTTCCAGGTAAAACCACTTTTGGTTGCAGGTAGAACCATATTTGGTTCCATGTAGGACCCTCTGTGGAAAGGGTTCTACATGGACCCCGAAACGGTTCTAATTCGAACCAAAAGAGTTATACCTGGAACCAACAAGGGTTCTTCAAAGGGTTCTCCTATGGGGACAGCCAAATAACCTTTTAGGTTCTAGATAGCAGCCTTTTTTCTAAGAGTGTAGTCCATGGTATATTATTGTTATGAGGAACTGTTCTTTCCTGTTTTTGTATCCTGTACCTCAGGCTATTATGGCTCACATAGAGCAATGGATAGTCAGCTAATCAGCTATCTAATGATGCCTAATATCTGTACTGTGCTCTGTTAACCTTTGTATACAGTTCATGTCTGCATTATAGACAATGTACCTCCAAATACAAATTAGCCACATATTTATGCTCTGCATCTGTCGTGCTTACAAAGACTATATGTATGCTATATAAAGCCTTTATAAGTTGTAAAGTGGGAACACAAACTTGATTGGGATAACTTGTGATAACTTGATTGTACTTTTTGGTATTTTCCAGGTAACCAATGTGGATGACGAGGGGAATGAGTTGGGCTCTGGGACCATGGAGCTCACCGAGACCGAGCTCATCCTGCACACGCGCAAGAGGGACGCCATCCGGTGGCCCTACCTGTGTCTGCGGCGCTACGGCTACGACTCCAACCTCTTCTCATTCGAGAGTGGCCGGCGCTGCCAGACTGGACAGGGTGAGTCTGAACCACCTGGCATAGCTAACACTACATAGACAAAATGTTGCCTAATGAAATGTGTGTACGTACGTGTGTATATGCAGTGCTCTACTTGTTCTACTTTTGTATGGAAATTAACCACAATTGTAATGGGAGAATTGTACTTAACTGTTTATATAGCTGCTGTTATATTAGAAGCCTAAAGTTTGGTTGTTGTCAATGAGTGAATTGTTTCCGATAACTTCTACATTTGCTTCTGGGTTTTCTTTTCGGTCAGGAGCAGTTTTAATTTAATTTAAGATAACTTAAACATGTATGTGTGTGTTTTCTCTGTGGTCGTGCAGGAATCTTTGCGTTTAAATGTTCTCGTGCGGAGGAGATCTTCAACCTCCTCCAGGAGCTGATGCAGTGCAACAGTATCAATGTGGTGGAGGAGCCTATGATCATGACCGGCAGCGGACACGCACGAGAGATCGACATGCCTCGCACCCCACAGACACCCAACAGTAAGCACAAATACAAATATAAACACACACACACAAACATCCAGTACACACATGTGCGCGTCATCTATACAGTACATGATTGCTTCTTTGCTTTTGTTGAATGCGGTGAAGGTGTTTGTGTAGCAATTTCACTGCAATGCAGGACAGATGTGACGCAAAAGCAGAGAATATGTGTTTGATGTTTTGAAAATAGTTTGGCGGGAAAAACTGCGTAATAATTCCGGAGATCAGGGATCTGGTGTCGAAATGTCTTTCAGTAAATCCTTTCGTCAAACCCGGTTTCCATGCTCCAACCTGTTCAGAGGCAGGGAGGGAGGTGGAAGGGTAGAAAATACAATGACTTGTGGGTAAAACAAAGGTTACATGACAAATCATTCTATGCAATACACCACAAACATAGACACACACCAGGGTTTCCTTTAGGAAAATGTGGCCCCAGACAATTGGCCGGCAGCATTTTAATTGACCAGACATTTGCGAAATTCACAGGACCCATATGCATTGGCTGCATAACCTGATTAGGTGCTCAGAATGACCGAAATCACATTTAGATTATGGTAGTTCATCTTAACAGAACATGCAACTCGAGGATGCAACAGCGTCTGTCCTTCCTACCTAATTCCGATGCGCACTTTGAAGATGTTAGAATAACTGTCCACGTTTACTGTTCCTCAGACAACAAGACGAGTAACGAACAGCAGAATCACTAGCCTATGTCAATCTACTATCCCCCTTAGTAGAAAAGTTGACCTCTTCTATTAGTCAGCTTGTCGTTCTTTGCAAGAAAGAAATAGCCTGTTCCTAACAGACTCTGGGACAGTTGTGGGACAATAGATCCCAAATTTATACAACCAGGCTACATAAAAATATACTTTAAAAAGCATTGAGGCTGATGCAACAGACTAGAACGTTTAGCTTAAAATGTTGCTAAACTATAATTTCTTCACATTATAAGCTCAGCAATGCGCACAAGGCAGTAGGCTACACGCGAATGTTTGTCCCATAATGCCAAAGAAAGAAATTTGCAGGAGAACACTGTGCCGCACATGCCAGCGATTTCATGTGAAACTTAGAATGCGAAACTGTACATTTAAATTTAGATAGAGGGGAGATCTAAAGATTTAACAACTAACATGGGTTGCTAATATGACTAGGATTGTGCCTTTGGCTACTGGACAATTAATGAAAGTTGATTTGAAAACCAATAGAACATGAGAGAGATATGTTACTGGTTGTAATGTGGAAGTCTTTATAAAATAATTGCCTCCACAAAATTGTCATATTTTGGCTAGGCTACTTTGAAGCAAGGTAAGACATGCCTCATAATATGACGTAAAAACATTCAGGTTTCAAACAAATAAGTGTATGGTTTCAAAATGCTTACTGCCTCCAGCTTGTTGCAAAGGGGTGTGTGACGCACTGAAGCCTGCGTAACATTGTCTATAGATGCACTTAATTGGCAAGCGCACTTCAATTAGGCTACCAGTTGAGAAATAAAAATAGTAGCTCTTTTTAATCGTGGCCATTAAAACTGTTTTTAACATGCGATTGTATTTAGAATTGTTGCGCAATGATTGGGCTTATTAAAGCACGTTTCACTACAGCAGCAACGAACAATCTGTTTGAGGAGCTGTAGCAACAGCTCTCCTGCTGTCTGACAGGTTTTCCACAGAAACTAGGCTCTATATCTGCATGCTGTGCGCATTTGATATATAAGATACTTAAGAACTAACGAAAATACATATGCACCAATTTAATTCCACAAAATTATGCAAATTAACATATAGACCGATAAGCATGACCAGTCAAATGAATTTACATAGCCTGGTATTTCCATCAATGAATAGGCTTAAAAGTCTTATTTTGCAATGAGATTTTTCTTCTTCTCCCGAACAATTGGCCGGCGGCAATTTTATTTAGCGGCTTTACATCTTTTTTCCCCCCGCCAAAAGCCAGCTATTACCGATTAACAGCGACCCTGAAACACACACACACCATTAGACATAAAAACATCTAACCTCATTCACCCAGACTCCCATTCACCACTGTGTGTATTGTTCTCTGTCTCCAGCTCCAGCATTCCCTGTCCAGGGTTTTCCCAACGGGTACCCGGGGTATCCCATGAGAGCTGAATCCTCCCAGCCCTCTCTAACTGACGACCCCCACGGCCACAGCCACATGGGCCTGGAGGACCAGGTAAGACTGTCCCCTAAACATCTATAGTATGATTTTCTGATTATAGTGCCGAACCAAGCCGCACTGTAACCACTCTTTACCTTGCAATGTGTCGGTAATATCCTAGGGAAGGGTGATCTGAGTCCTCTCTTTTCTCTCTCTCTCTGTCTCCTTCTCCCTCTCCTTCTGCAGGCTCACACCTATGTGAATACTGTTACTGTGGATGGGGAACTCTCCAGTCGACACTGTGTACACTCCCTACCCGAGGTGCGGCCCACCTCCTTCCCCGAGTCAACCCGGGGAGCCATGCCTGTCGTGGGCCAAGGAGGTGGGCAGACCAGCATGCACTGTTGTCCCCTCGAGGAACAACGCAAGGAACCCCAGGTATTCCTTCAGCCTTCCTCTCAGGAGGTCAAATTCATGCTGGGACCCACCCCTGCACAGCGCCACCTGCTGGAGAGAGAGAGGGAGAGGCACGGGGGCCACAATCCACACGCCATGCGGCCTGTAGAGGGTGCCACAGGTTCAGAGACAGAGGGGGACGAGCCTCCTCTGCACGTGTACAACTCCCACTCCTATCACCACCCTCACTACCACCACGTGATGCACCGGCACCCTGGCCACGAACACCAGGAGGGCTGCCAGCTCACCTACGAGAATATCAACGGCCTGAGGGGGGGCCGCCGGCTGAGACTTAGCCCCAGCAGCATGTCCCAGTCTGTCGGCTCCAGCAGCAGCAGTAGCACCACCGGAGACAGTCACTCTCACCCACAATCACACCCCCTCAACCCGCACCCCCATGGCCCATCTTCTCTGCCCCCCCAGGGGTACCCCTGTGAGCGGGGCGCGGGGATGGGCGGTGGTCACCGGCGGACAGCTCTGCTCAACTACGAGAACCTGCCGTCGCTGCCCCCGGTGTGGGAGTACCGTGCCCTGCAGAGAGACGAGGAGCAGGACGAGGATGACGAGGAGCAGGATGAGGAGGAGTACGAGGAAGAGGAGGAGGACTTTGACGAGTACGAGTTTTCGGAAGGTCCAGGGACGCCCAACGGGTACCACCAGGAAGGGCTGGGGAGGGGGGGGATCCACCGTGACGCCCTGCAGAACTATGTCAACACAGAGCAGGTCCAGGTTCAGGTCCAGCCCAGTCGGCTGCGACATGCCTGCCCCCCTCAACCCCAGCACCTCCAGCCCTGCCACCGCCAGCCGGACCGGGGCGGCCGAATATTCAGCTTTGATTTCCGTAGGCGGCCTGGAGGAGGGTTTGGTCGGGGGGAGGGCTGCGAGCACGGTCACATGGCCCCGTCGAGGCAGCTCAACTACATCCAGGTGGACCTCGATGCGGAGCCGCCGTGCCAGGCCCTCGGGGGGGGTGGAGGAGGGGGAGCCCAGTCTCAGCCACAGCCACAGCACCAGCGCCTGCCACCCCTCAAATGTGGCCCCCAGCAGGCCCCACGACGCAGTGAGTTCTACGCTGTGATTGACCTGAAGAAGACAGCAGCCATGTCCAACCTGCAGAAAGCCCTCCCCCGGGACGATGGGACATCGAGAAAGACTCGCCACAACAGCACAGACCTGCCTCTGTAGATGCAGTGAGGAGGAGGAGAGACGGAGAAAGATGAAGGGAGGGAGTAGAGAGAGAGAAACAGGTTTGGGTGGAGCGCTTGGCTTGACAGACAGGTTATAGGCAACTCAGCAGCACACTGGACCCCTCACTCTCATCCAGCCACCTGCCTGTTCTGTCCTGTCCTGTCCTGTTCTGTCCTGTCCTGTCCTGTCCTGGCCAGCTGGATCATATACAGGTACCTAATTAGAAAACGAACTAAAACCTAGCTGTGCATATTCCACTTTATGGAGCAAGATTGGTTTGAAGTTGCCATATTATTGTGGGTCACCTTCTGACTGTGGTGAGATGCTATCTGAGTTAGCAGCAGAAACCTTGGTCGTGGTTGGCTGGGTTTATGGTTAAACCCTAAAGCTACCATTGTTTTTGGTTATACCTTTTGGCAATGTTCTTTTTTTTTTTTTTAGCTTTGTGGTGGTTGCGTTGAGTGCCAAGGCCCCGGGTTTGGTTCAGGGTGGGAGCAGGAATGGACGAGTCAGGTCTCCAACTTTGTGTTTGACCAGTGATGGTTGATTTTAGATATAAGAGTATTGCCCACCATAAAGTAGCTAGGTTCCTCATTCCGTTCTCATTCAGTGTTGTTGTTTTATTTATTTGACGTCCCCGTTTACGAACATGGGCTGCTATCGAGTTCAGGTTTACTAGTCTACATTGTAAAATTGACTGAACATTTTCTGACATGAAAACAGTTTGTTATTCCATCAATTGAATTATAATAATGTGCATTCTTCACCTCACAAGCACTTCTTTTGACCCTGTGACTGATAGAAAGGACAGTTGATGATATTTATTTATAACTATCTGCCCTCAGGAATTAGTACAGATCAGTACAGTTTGCACATTATCCTTTGGAATTGTAATCTTACATCCTATCCAGTATTATATTTTTAGTCTAAAAAAAAAGACCCCAAAGCAGAAAGAAATGTTGAATAGATTTTCTCTCTTAATCCAAGATTAAATATCATACATTTTTCATGTTGAAATTGAATCTAAAATGGAAATAATAGTAACCTTGATAGCATGATACAGTCAGTGTGTTGATAGATTTTCAACATCCGCACGCACACACACACACGCACGCGCACGACATAACTACTGAGACGATTGAATTCATCTCTGACTCCATATCTTTCCACTTGAATAGGAATCCATATCTAATTCCTAAACTATGGTTACCTTTGCACTTTTTACCTTTGAAGTCCCCACAGTTCCGAATCCCTCCTCTGGAGCAACAGAAAGGTTGTGATCTGACAAACTCCTTCGAGGTGGTGATGTCATCACACAGACCCAAATATTGTATGGATGTAGTTTTTTTTGTTGCAACATTATAGAGACCTATAGCAACTTACATATTTTTTTTAGAGAAGAAGTTGATAACCTGTGATAATGGCTTAAAGATATTAATAATAACCTCATATAAAAATTACCGGTTGACTATTTTAGTAAGTATCAGATTGATAACTGAGGGTTATCAACTGAGGGTCTGTTTTAAAGGGGAATATATCAGTATGTTTAATGTTAACTGTTTATGGAAAGTCTTATATCAATGAGCGTTTGGCTGAGGATATTATTTATTTATTCATTCATTGAGATGTCTATATGGTGATCGTTTTGCATAAAAATGTGACAAACAGTTTTTCGTAATCTAGCCAGTTGGTGATTTGGAGACCAAAGTATCACCAGTCATCGTCACACTGTCTGGGACACCATTGTAATACCATTGTTATGCCTGTAATTAATAACATTACATTCTGAAGAAGAAAGACTGTATTAATATATTAAAGTGCCAAATCTTTACTGTTACCTGTATGAACATTATGAATCAAATCAATGTGCCATTAGGATGTGTAAGAGAAAACCTGAGGGCTAAGAGGCAAGGAGTTAGCCTACATGTCAAAAACAAAGGAAAGAGCTTGGAGGTCTAGGGCCGTATGTATCAAGAGTAGGAGTGCTGATCTAGGATCAGGTCTCCCCTGTCCATGTAATCGTATTCATTATGATCGAAAAGGCAAAAACATTCCTACTCTGAGACTCTTGATACACACTGAACAGGGTCAGGGTTTAGATATCGTTAACCCTTTGTACTCCTCCTCATGAATCTGTCTCGCTGATCCAGGTCAACTGGACAAGAAAGGGCAAGAAAGACACATTTCACCTCATAGGCTAGGCTATACATTGACAGCCATATCGGAGTGAGACAACGGATTCGTTATATCCATCTAGTCTTCACAACTCCAGTGGTTTTATGCTGCTATAAGGTAGACGTTCAGAGAGTAAGAGGAGTTGGGATGGTAGTGGCTATGCAGGATTGTTTACCATATTGTTTAGTAAATGGAACTACCATGTTCGTATTCACTCAAGATCACTGCATCAGGGCTACCAGTATGAACATGTGTTTTTAATTCAAATAAGTTTTAATTTCTCATTTCTATTTCTTATTTCTCTTGGATTGGTGTGATCAATCCACATGCCAAACCTTGTTTTCATTACAATCTGGCTGTCTAATCTGAAGTGAAGTGGCTGAAGGTGCAGCACAGGCCTAGCAACTGTAATCCTCATAACTGCTTATTTCATCTGATGGACAGATATACGTCGGTCTACTCACTGTTTGTGCACATTTTTCAGACAGGGATATATCCGTTTGCACACATATATTTTCGTGATACATTTAAAGGGTGTTTTACATTTCGCAATAATGGTTTAAAAGAGATGTATTGTTGGAGATGAGGTTTATTCAGACCAATGTGTGCGAGGTTCGAGGTGCGTTGTTCATGGTTCCACAGGTCTGTTGTATTTGATCCTCTGTTTTTATGTGAATCAGCATTGGAACTAAGACCTCTCTCAGGCCCCCTGTTGACAATATTATAACTTTGTTATTGTATACATGCTTAGATTAGAACGTGAAAAAAATGTATGTTTCTGTTTTCTTGATTGTCTTATACAGCAGATTTGCGCTTACTCCACACCTGACTTAATTGTGCCATAAGTGACTGTTGCCAAGCTTTCTGGACGACGTGTGGCTTTCGAATGTCGAAGCCTTTTAAAGGACCAGGTTAGGTGTCAGAAGGCATATGGCAGACATCTCTGTGTACTGTGTTTGCACTGATACAGGGGTTCGGACGGTTTCTAACGGTTTGACAGTTTGTATATTCATTAGTCAGTCATTGTTATCAATTTGGTGACACTTCATTGTAAAGGTACACAGGAATAGTACATTAAAATGTGTTCCTTACACTAAAGTGTTACCAGAAATATTGTCCAGAAATGACTTTTTGGGAATCATATCTTGTCATATCAATGTTGCCACTTTGATTTACCTTGAAAAGCGGGAAAAGATTAACAATGAAGGATTGTCCGGTAACACATGACTTATGTTTAAATAATAAACCACTTAATTGAGGCCTAATGTATAGCTAATAAGACACAATAAAGGCCTTATGAGCTACGGATATACACACTTATATACTACAAACTAGTGGCTAATATGTGTACCTTAAAATAAAGTTTGACCAGAATTTAATTCAAACAACAGTTTTTTGCTCTTTTATGTAATTTCATCACAACTGCCTGACCACCACAAGGTGGCGTTTCTTGATACAATGCTTGGGATGATGAGAAAATAAGTAATTTTCCTTCCACAGCCCCTCAAAATGCCACTCTAGGTCCAAAATGCACTTAGTTCCATAATATTACCAAGGTACAAACAAAGTAGCTCAAAATCTAAGGAATGTTACAGTGATTTGGTACTGTATTTCAAAATGTTTTTGTTTGTTCATTTGTTTATTTATTTACCATTGAATGCATGTGTGATATCCACTGGTGGGTGACGATGATGCAGACAGGGGTCCGTTATTTTCATTCAATCACATGCTGAGCTAATGCTCTTCTAGTCCAATAAGACTAGAGCAATTGAAACCTGTTGAACCTGTATGTTAATGGTGATAATAATATGTGTTGATTGGTTGATACAAAGGTTGGGTAGGCCAAACTAAATGACTGTGATGTACACTAATATTTGAACTGAGTGCCAAATGTGGTTTAGTACTATGACTTTGACTACAGGCCAGGGACACACCTGGCTGAGATTCACTAGGAACTCTATAGGACTCTCCCTGAGAGACGCCAATGACTCTCTCACCCTCTGTTCTTGGTTTTACCTGCGGTATGAATGTAATAAGCAAAGAGAGACTGTATAGATGAAGGGCAACTATGCTTAATGTTTCTATCCTTGCTGAAATAAAAAAAGGTGAGTGGTCAGAAGTTTTGTCTAAATTTAAAAATTTGCAATATGAGTTTCTTCTTCGTATATTTGTATTTCTTGTAAGTATGTATCTCTCTGTATGTACATATATATATATATATATACAGTACCAGTAAAAGGTTTGTACACACCTACTCATTCAAGGGTTTTTCTTTTTTTGTTCTATTTTCTACATTGTAGAGTAATAGTGAAGACATCAAGACTATGTAATAGTATCCAAAACAAAGTGTTAAACAAATCAAAATATCTTCTTCAAAGTAAACACTTTTTGCCTTAATGACAGCTTTGCACACTCTTGGCATTCTCTCAACCAGCTTCATGAGGTAGTCACCTGGAATTAATTTCAATTAACAGATGTGTCTTGTTAAAAGTTCATTTGTGGAATTTCTTTCCTTCTTAATGTGTTTGAGCCAGTCAGTTGTGTTGTGACAAGGTAGGGTGATATACAGAATATAGCCCTATTTGGTAAAAGACCCAGTCCATATTATGGCAAGAACAGCTCAAATAAGCAAAGAGAAACGACAGTCCATCATTACTTTAAGACATGAAGGTCAGTCAATCTGGAAAATCTCAAGAACTGTTCAAGTTTCTTCAAGTGCAGTTGCAAAAACCATCAAGCGCTATGATGAAACTGCCTCTCATATGGACCGCCACAGGAAAGGAAGACCCAGAGTAATAAACTCATTATCTGAAGCAGAGATAAGAGTTACCAGCCTCAGAAATTCCATCCCAAATAAATGCTTCACAGAGTTCAAGTAACAGACACATTTCAACATCGACTGTTCAGAGGATATTGCGTGATCAAATTGCTGTAAAGGAAACCAATAATAAGAAGAGAGTTGCTTGGGCCAAGAATCATGAGCAATGAAATCTGTCCTTTTGTCTGATAAGTACAAATTTGAGACTTTTGGTTCCAAGCGCTGTGTCTTTGTGAGAGTAGGTGAATGGATGATCTCCGCATGTGTCGTTCCCACCGTGAAGCTTGGAGGAGGTGTGATGGTGTGGGGGTGCTTTGCTGGTGACACTGTCAGTGATTTATTTAGAAGTCAAGGCACACTTAACCAGCATGGCTACCACAGCATTCTGCACCGATACACAATTCCATCTGGTTTGCGCTTAGTGGGACTATCATTTGTTTTCAACAGGACAATGACCCAAAACACACCTCCAGGCTGTGTAATGGCTATTTAACAAAGAAGGAGAGTGATGGAGTGCTGCATCAGATGACCTGGCCTCCACAATCACCCGACCTCAACCCAATTGAGATGTTTTAGGATGAGTTAGACCGCAGAGTGAAGGAAAAGCAGCCAACAAGTGCTCAGCATATGTGGGAACTCCTTCAAGACTATTGGAAAAGCATTCTAGGTGAAACTGGTTGAGAGCATGCCAAGAGTGTGCAAAGCTATCATCATGGCAAATGGTGGCTACTTTGAAGTATATAAAATATATATATATATTGATTTGTTTAACACTTTTTTTTGTTACTACATGATTCCATGTGTTATTTCATAGTTTTGATGTCTTCACTATTATTACTATTATTCTAGAAAAACTCTTGAATGAGTAGATGTGTCCAAACTTTTGACTGGTACTGTGTGTGTATGTATATATATATATATATAAATATGAGTATGACGCAGTGAAGGTCTTCTCTTATCTTCATTGGAGTTACTGTAATTAAGCTATTTTTGCTATATCTATTGAAATGTGGAAAGATGAAACTCATAGCATCTCATTATATTTGTGGGATAAAAAACATTCTATATACCACCATGCTGAAACAAGATGTCCAGCATAATACAGGATGTTGTCTGCACCCCTCGCTGTCCCTGTCCCACCCATGTCCCAATACAAAACTAAACAGGAATGCCATTTGGTGAATGCTATAATGGTGAATGTATGCCATTTGGCGAGAGTTGTGGTATATAAACCATTGAAGAGCGGGACTTGTATGAAAATATGTATGTGACTAAATGTAATGTCAACATTAAAATTCTACTGTAAAGAAATGTATTTACATTTTTTATCCCCTTTTTTGATCTTGTATCATCACTGCAACTCCCCAGCGTGCTCGGTAGGCGAAGGTTGAGTCATGCGTCCTTCGAAACATGACCCTGACAAACCTCGCTTCTTAACACCCGCCCGCTTAACCTGGAAGCCAGCCGCACCAATGTGTCGGAGGAAACACTGTTCAACTGACGACCAAGGTCAGCTTGCAGGCACCTGGCCCACCACAAGGAGTCGCTAGAGCAAGATGAGCCAAGTAAAGCCCCCCCGGCCAAACCCTCCCCTAACCTGGACGACACTGGGACAATTGACACAGCCCGGGAACGAACCCAGGTCTGTAGTGACACCTCTAGCTTTGCGATGCAGTGCCTTTGACCGCTGCGCCACTCGGGAGGCCCAAGAACATTTTATTTTGATTACCATTTTAATTCAATTTTACACTGAATCTTTCCATTGGATGAAATTATCAACAGCTGCCTGTACATGTTCAAATTGACCTCAGAGTCATTCCACCTCAAAAAGCACAAAAAATAGGATTTCGACACCCCCATCAAATATTGGTCTGAAATGTTGTTTCTGTAGTTAGAAACAGATTAGATAAGAAGTCTTGCAACATTATTTTGTTGAAAGATCATTTGAGCTGATTGATTGCACCAAAATTGGCAATTTTTATTTGTTGGATTCATATAATATTCAGTTAATATAGTACCCAACATCTTCTTAACAATGATTAAGACATGAGGATTTCAAACCCCCCAAACCTCACACCAAGCCCACCCCAACGGCCAGTATACAGTATCAGTTCTCTATGTTTGACAAGTAGTATGAAGCTGTGGCTTGCAGTATTGTTTATTCATACTATGTAATGTATTCATGGTAAATTTGGTGATGGTTTCTTTCCCTGTTTAGAGAAATTAGACGTTTATGTTGCTTGTGTTCCCCCCCCCCCCCCCCCCGCCATAAATTAGTGTAAAAGTACCAGGTTTTGCCCACTAGAGGCCACTGCTCCTGCTATTGCCACACCCTTTTATCAAATGTTCTGCATTTATTAATTGGATCACAACGTGTCCTTTGCTGCTTTGGGTAGAAAACCAATAGCTTTTGCTCATGATGATTTTTTTTCTTCTCAGAATTCAAGCTAGTCCTCCATGAAAGCGATTCAGTTTGTACTTCTCTTAGACTTGATATGTGTCAAGGAAATGGCCCCTGTGTGTGTGTGGTTTATTTCCTTCAAAAATGTCTAGATTAGTTAGTGGTGAACAAGTAAACCATTAGGCTACAGCAGATCTAGTTTCAATGTTATGTTCTCTAAGGGTCTAACTGATCCAGACAAAACATATAGAGATGTTTTCTAATAATTTTATTAAAACATAACCATGCAATGGTTTATCATTTTTTATTTGTATTAGGGTTGTCACATTTTAGTGATTAGCCCATTTCTCCATCAAATTGTTGGGCTTCATATGATAATTGCACCATAGGGATAGCCCACTCACAGCGAGCTGGCAGTTGTTGGACTATTCAAAGAGAGTTGGGCTTATTTCATGGAAGACTAGCTGGACTTGTGAGGATGACCACACAATTTATTTTCAACATGAGCAAAATCTATTGGTTTTCTACCAAAAGTTGCAAAGAAAATATTGTGATCCATTTGATAAACACAAGAGACCAGCAAAATTGATAAATATGTGTGACAGAAGTAGGAACAGTGGCATCCAGTGGGAAAAAGCTGGTACTTTCACACTTATTTATGAGGGGAAATGCAAGCTACTTCAATGGCTAATTTCTCTGAACAGGGTGGAAAATACACAAAATTCGCTGAGAATACATGACATAATATGAATAAACATGACTTAATGTTGCAGCTTCATACTACTTGTCAAACATAGAGAACTGATACTGTATACTGGCCATTGGGTGGCCTTGGTGTGGGGTTTGATGTGGGGTTTGGTGGGTCTGTGGGTGGCTTTTGACCATTTATTTGGATCCCTCATGTCTTAATCATTGTTAAGAATATATTTGGTACAAATCTGATGTTGGGTACTATATTTATTGAATGTTATATGAATCCTATATATTTAAAATTGCCAATTTGGGTTAAATCAATTAGCTTAATTTCTCAGTTTAAATTGTCTTTGAAAAAAATTATGTTGCAGAAATGCTTATCTTCTCTGTTTCTAACTACAGAAACCATTTCAGAACAATCTGAGATGGTGGGTGTCATGGCATGCTGAAATGAAATGACTCCCTCAGTAAGAGTGAAGAATTTACATTTTAATAGGTTATTACTGAATTATCCTGTTTTACGAAGAGCCTGAAATTCTACATGATATTCATTTTGAGACTGCTTTAGGCAAGTGAAATAATGTTTGCAACTTTACTTTGAGCATGCACTTGGTGTCTGCCTGTGTAACACGTTCTGTGATGTTCTGTACAGAGAGCATGGTTTTGTAGTAAGTACTAGAGATTTTGATCCAGCTGTAAATATATATGACTTATATAGTTGTCGTGCTGTCTGTCTTGTTTCATGCTAATGAACCATTGTGTCAAAAATAAAGCAGAGCTTTTATTGTTTTTACTCCGTTTGGTGTCGGTAATATAAGACGCTTGAGGAAAGATCCCAACCAACATTAATTTGAGATCAATAATTCATGTTTATAGTGTTAACAGCAGAACCCATGCAGTGTAACAGATCACGTTGTCAATGCTATGCTTTTGAGCATTGACATCCTATAGGCCAATGTTTCTCAACCTCTGGTTCCTGACAATGAGCGGCACCTGAAATGGTTACCTGACAATAGTTTGGTCACTTCTACAGTGCTAGTTTGAAAGTACAGTAATCAGTCCCCCGAAGAAGGAAAGATTGTAGAAGATCAAACACTAGCTTGCCAGTCCCTGATACAAAACAGGTTGAGAAACACTCCTGTAGATAATGGTACCTTAACAGAACTAGAATGAGTTCTCATCGCATTTCTATGGGTATCTTTGAACTACATTATCTATGATAATTATGTTTACCTTTAATGGTTCTCTTAATCCCAGAGTAGGATATCATCTTAGAAACCCAACCAGTTTGTTTCCAAACCAGTGGGTTAAATGTTAATGACACAAGCTGGTAAACATATTCACACTATAGGGCTGTCCCGAACAATACTATGCTGGCTTGTATATTTTCTTTACTGCAGTAATTTTTTATTTAAAATGTCTTTAATATTTTATTTTACACTGCACATCTCAGAAAGTCACCCTAAAATAGAAGTCTCTGTGTTATTTTAACAATGTCATCCATAACTTGTCATGAAAATGTTTCTGTTATACATTCAAAGTGTTTTCTCTTATACTAAGAGGCTGATAAATTTCTGATTTGGGTCATTCTACGAAAATGGTGGCTTTCTAACCCGGCCTTATTCATCAGGAAAAACACCAAAAAATGTGAGATAATGACACAAAAAATATTTTGTTTTGTTTTAATTGAAGTATTTTATTATTAATAAAACAGATGTAAGACAGTTATATTGCAAACATGTTTTGTTATATATTGTAGAGCACGGTCAGTACCATGAAATTGTCTTGTCCCTCTGGTCAGGAGTCATGGTTTAGTGACATATTTTGAGTTCAAAAAAAAATATCTCCCTCTTTAAATGTCATAATACAAAGGAAAGTATTATAGTTATTTAGTCGACTACTTAAAAAAACTAAAATATCAAATAAATGTTAAAAATAATTTACAAGTAATAGCTGTCTCTCAATTTCATGTCACTGGTGTTAAAATGGATAAAAACCACCACTTTGAAAAAATGCAACATCCTTGCCAAATTCTTCCTGGGTCAAAGGTTAATTGGAGACGGGACTGTTTTGAAAAGGACATGGTGAGTGTGCACTCTCTTTTCATATGTTAACAATTTGATGATTAACTTGGTAATTTCATGCGAGGACTTAAAATGTGTCACTGGTGTTATACAGTTTATGGTAAGTGGAAAGGAAAATTGATTAAAATGGTTGATAAAATTGCATGATTAAGTGATTTATTTACAATTTAAGAAGTGTGGTTTGAGCTACAGTGGCCACCATCTTCGATATGCCATCTTGTCTGCAGATTTGTCACTGGTGTTATCGTCACTGGTGTTACTGTTCTTGCTGACCAGTGACATGACGATAACGCCAGTGACAATCAATAACACCCCAAACTTTTTTCTCAACGTAATGTTTTATAAAAACCTCAACAATTATATTAAAAAAGACTTATTAGCATTTTATTACTGTTTCAATATTGTAATCACACATCACTTGCAAGTATGCTTCAGAGATCCAGTCAGTTCACTTTGGGGGGGTCACACAAGCAAGTAACGCTCCACACTGGTGTCCTCTATGTGGTAGAGGAGCCCCCCATCTCCTTTTGCATCATATCACCCAGCAGAAGGCATGATCCAGCAGCCATATGGGTTCACCTGGACCGCATCCTGTACATGATAAAACACCAGTACCCTGCCGTGCAACACCTTCATTTCTCCAGTGATGGCCCTGCCACACAATATAAATAGAAGGGCAACTTTTACATGGTTTGCACAGAACCTTACAAGAAGGGCTTCCAGGGGACTACGTGTCACGTAAAGTCACGTAAAAGGTGCTCCAGATGGAGTGGGTTGTTCATTAAAGAGGTCAGCCGACCTCTTGGTCCGCCACGGGAGAGACATAACGGATGCAATGTCTTTCTACCAGGAGTTGACGGACTCTTGCAGTCAAATACAGTTGCATTATGTCAGCGAGCAAGAGGTGGAAAGAAAGGCACAGAAGATGTCTGAGGTATCTCTGGTTACCGTGAAAGGAACCATGCGAATGCACCAGGTTGTAAGTATCACACCTGGAACCCTAAAATATAGAGACGTAAGTTGTCTCTGTCAAGCAGCGGAAGGCGTTTGGGGTTGCCCATGTTATGGACAGCCAGCAGCATACCACCCTGCATCCCACTGCTGGCTTGCTTCTGAAGCTAAGCAGGGTTGATCCTGGTCAGTCTCTGGATGGGAGTCCAGATGCTGCTGGAAGTGGTTTTGGAGGGCCAGTAGGAGGCACTCTTTCCTCTGGTCTAAAAAATATCCCAATTTCACAGGGCAGTGATTGGGGACACTGCCCTGTGTAGGGTGCTGTCTTTCTGATGGGATGTTAAACAGGTGTTCTGACTCTCTGAGGTCATTAAAGATCCCATGGCACTTATTGTAAGATTAGGGGTGTTAACCCCAGAGTCCTGGCTAAATTCCCAAGCTGTCCCTCATACCATCACGGTCACCTAATCATCCCAGCTTACATTTGGCTAATTCATCCCCCTCCTCTCCCCTGTAACTATTCCCCAGGTCATTGCTGTAAATGAGAATGTGTTCTCAGTCAACTTACCTGGTAAAATAAATAAAAGTGGACTCCAAGAAGTCACCCTCCCGGCTAATGGCCGTGATATCTCACCTCCACATCAACCAGATGTCATCGACCTGGATACCTCACCTCCACTTCGTCCGGATGTCATCGAGTCACCACAGTGGACAGTAGTGTATCGTGAACTACGATGAACAACTATACCCTGGCATTAAACTGGAGGTTGAAGAACATAATGTCAAAGTAAAGTGCATGCACAGGAATGGTGGCAACAAGTTCTACTGGCCAAGCCCAAGAGATGATATCAACTGGTATGGGGATGACCAGATTGTTTTTTTTTTGATGCCAGAGCCGCTGCCAGTGAACAAAAGATCAGTTCAAATTTGCCACAGTATCTGGAAGTACTTCAAAATGTATTTCAAAATGTTTTTGTTTGTTCATTTGTTTATTTATTTACCATTGAATGCATGTGTGATATCCACTGGTGGGTGACGATGATGCAGACAGGGGTCCGTTATTTTCATTCAATCACATGCTGAGCTAATGCTCTTCTAGTCCAATAAGACTAGAGCAATTGAAACCTGTTGAACCTGTATGTTAATGGTGATAATAATATGTGTTGATTGGTTGATACAAAGGTTGGGTAGGCCAAACTAAATGACTGTGATGTACACTAATATTTGAACTGAGTGCCAAATGTGGTTTAGTACTATGACTTTGACTACAGGCCAGGGACACACCTGGCTGAGATTCACTAGGAACTCTATAGGACTCTCCCTGAGAGACGCCAATGACTCTCTCACCCTCTGTTCTTGGTTTTACCTGCGGTATGAATGTAATAAGCAAAGAGAGACTGTATAGATGAAGGGCAACTATGCTTAATGTTTCTATCCTTGCTGAAATAAAAAAAGGTGAGTGGTCAGAAGTTTTGTCTAAATTAAAAAATTTGCAATATGAGTTTCTTCTTCGTATATTTGTATTTCTTGTAAGTATGTATCTCTCTGTATGTACATATATATATATATATATATACAGTACCAGTAAAAGGTTTGTACACACCTACTCATTCAAGGGTTTTTCTTTTTTTGTTCTATTTTCTACATTGTAGAGTAATAGTGAAGACATCAAGACTATGTAATAGTATCCAAAACAAAGTGTTAAACAAATCAAAATATCTTCTTCAAAGTAAACACTTTTTGCCTTAATGACAGCTTTGCACACTCTTGGCATTCTCTCAACCAGCTTCATGAGGTAGTCACCTGGAATTAATTTCAATTAACAGATGTGTCTTGTTAAAAGTTCATTTGTGGAATTTCTTTCCTTCTTAATGTGTTTGAGCCAGTCAGTTGTGTTGTGACAAGGTAGGGTGATATACAGAATATAGCCCTATTTGGTAAAAGACCCAGTCCATATTATGGCAAGAACAGCTCAAATAAGCAAAGAGAAACGACAGTCCATCATTACTTTAAGACATGAAGGTCAGTCAATCTGGAAAATCTCAAGAACTGTTCAAGTTTCTTCAAGTGCAGTTGCAAAAACCATCAAGCGCTATGATGAAACTGCCTCTCATATGGACCGCCACAGGAAAGGAAGACCCAGAGTAATAAACTCATTATCTGAAGCAGAGATAAGAGTTACCAGCCTCAGAAATTCCATCCCAAATAAATGCTTCACAGAGTTCAAGTAACAGACACATTTCAACATCGACTGTTCAGAGGATATTGCGTGATCAAATTGCTGTAAAGGAAACCAATAATAAGAAGAGAGTTGCTTGGGCCAAGAATCATGAGCAATGAAATCTGTCCTTTTGTCTGATAAGTACAAATTTGAGACTTTTGGTTCCAAGCGCTGTGTCTTTGTGAGAGTAGGTGAATGGATGATCTCCGCATGTGTCGTTCCCACCGTGAAGCTTGGAGGAGGTGTGATGGTGTGGGGGTGCTTTGCTGGTGACACTGTCAGTGATTTATTTAGAAGTCAAGGCACACTTAACCAGCATGGCTACCACAGCATTCTGCACCGATACACAATTCCATCTGGTTTGCGCTTAGTGGGACTATCATTTGTTTTCAACAGGACAATGACCCAAAACACACCTCCAGGCTGTGTAATGGCTATTTAACAAAGAAGGAGAGTGATGGAGTGCTGCATCAGATGACCTGGCCTCCACAATCACCCGACCTCAACCCAATTGAGATGTTTTAGGATGAGTTAGACCGCAGAGTGAAGGAAAAGCAGCCAACAAGTGCTCAGCATATGTGGGAACTCCTTCAAGACTATTGGAAAAGCATTCTAGGTGAAACTGGTTGAGAGCATGCCAAGAGTGTGCAAAGCTATCATCAAGGCAAATGGTGGCTACTTTGAAGTATATAAAATATATATATATATTGATTTGTTTAACACTTTTTTTTGTTACTACATGATTCCATGTGTTATTTCATAGTTTTGATGTCTTCACTATTATTACTATTATTCTAGAAAAACTCTTGAATGAGTAGATGTGTCCAAACTTTTGACTGGTACTGTGTGTGTATGTATATATATATATATATAAATATGAGTATGACGCAGTGAAGGTCTTCTCTTATCTTCATTGGAGTTACTGTAATTAAGCTATTTTTGCTATATCTATTGAAATGTGGAAAGATGAAACTCATAGCATCTCATTATATTTGTGGGATAAAAAACATTCTATATACCACCATGCTGAAACAAGATGTCCAGCATAATACAGGATGTTGTCTGCACCCCTCGCTGTCCCTGTCCCACCCATGTCCCAATACAAAACTAAACAGGAATGCCATTTGGTGAATGCTATAATGGTGAATGTATGCCATTTGGCGAGAGTTGTGGTATATAAACCATTGAAGAGCGGGACTTGTATGAAAATATGTATGTGACTAAATGTAATGTCAACATTAAAATTCTACTGTAAAGAAATGTATTTACATTTTTTATCCCCTTTTTTGATCTTGTATCATCACTGCAACTCCCCAGCGTGCTCGGTAGGCGAAGGTTGAGTCATGCGTCCTTCGAAACATGACCCTGACAAACCTCGCTTCTTAACACCCGCCCGCTTAACCTGGAAGCCAGCCGCACCAATGTGTCGGAGGAAACACTGTTCAACTGACGACCAAGGTCAGCTTGCAGGCACCTGGCCCACCACAAGGAGTCGCTAGAGCAAGATGAGCCAAGTAAAGCCCCCCCGGCCAAACCCTCCCCTAACCTGGACGACACTGGGACAATTGACACAGCCCGGGAACGAACCCAGGTCTGTAGTGACACCTCTAGCTTTGCGATGCAGTGCCTTTGACCGCTGCGCCACTCGGGAGGCCCAAGAACATTTTATTTTGATTACCATTTTAATTCAATTTTACACTGAATCTTTCCATTGGATGAAATTATCAACAGCTGCCTGTACATGTTCAAATTGACCTCAGAGTCATTCCACCTCAAAAAGCACAAAAAATAGGATTTCGACACCCCCATCAAATATTGGTCTGAAATGTTGTTTCTGTAGTTAGAAACAGATTAGATAAGAAGTCTTGCAACATTATTTTGTTGAAAGATCATTTGAGCTGATTGATTGCACCAAAATTGGCAATTTTTATTTGTTGGATTCATATAATATTCAGTTAATATAGTACCCAACATCTTCTTAACAATGATTAAGACATGAGGATTTCAAACCCCCCAAACCTCACACCAAGCCCACCCCAACGGCCAGTATACAGTATCAGTTCTCTATGTTTGACAAGTAGTATGAAGCTGTGGCTTGCAGTATTGTTTATTCATACTATGTAATGTATTCATGGTAAATTTGGTGATGGTTTCTTTCCCTGTTTAGAGAAATTAGACGTTTATGTTGCTTGTGTTCCCCCCCCCCCCCCCCCCGCCATAAATTAGTGTAAAAGTACCAGGTTTTGCCCACTAGAGGCCACTGCTCCTGCTATTGCCACACCCTTTTATCAAATGTTCTGCATTTATTAATTGGATCACAACGTGTCCTTTGCTGCTTTGGGTAGAAAACCAATAGCTTTTGCTCATGATGATTTTTTTTCTTCTCAGAATTCAAGCTAGTCCTCCATGAAAGCGATTCAGTTTGTACTTCTCTTAGACTTGATATGTGTCAAGGAAATGGCCCCTGTGTGTGTGTGGTTTATTTCCTTCAAAAATGTCTAGATTAGTTAGTGGTGAACAAGTAAACCATTAGGCTACAGCAGATCTAGTTTCAATGTTATGTTCTCTAAGGGTCTAACTGATCCAGACAAAACATATAGAGATGTTTTCTAATAATTTTATTAAAACATAACCATGCAATGGTTTATCATTTTTTATTTGTATTAGGGTTGTCACATTTTAGTGATTAGCCCATTTCTCCATCAAATTGTTGGGCTTCATATGATAATTGCACCATAGGGATAGCCCACTCACAGCGAGCTGGCAGTTGTTGGACTATTCAAAGAGAGTTGGGCTTATTTCATGGAAGACTAGCTGGACTTGTGAGGATGACCACACAATTTATTTTCAACATGAGCAAAATCTATTGGTTTTCTACCAAAAGTTGCAAAGAAAATATTGTGATCCATTTGATAAACACAAGAGACCAGCAAAATTGATAAATATGTGTGACAGAAGTAGGAACAGTGGCATCCAGTGGGAAAAAGCTGGTACTTTCACACTTATTTATGAGGGGAAATGCAAGCTACTTCAATGGCTAATTTCTCTGAACAGGGTGGAAAATACACAAAATTCGCTGAGAATACATGACATAATATGAATAAACATGACTTAATGTTGCAGCTTCATACTACTTGTCAAACATAGAGAACTGATACTGTATACTGGCCATTGGGTGGCCTTGGTGTGGGGTTTGATGTGGGGTTTGGTGGGTCTGTGGGTGGCTTTTGACCATTTATTTGGATCCCTCATGTCTTAATCATTGTTAAGAATATATTTGGTACAAATCTGATGTTGGGTACTATATTTATTGAATGTTATATGAATCCTATATATTTAAAATTGCCAATTTGGGTTAAATCAATTAGCTTAATTTCTCAGTTTAAATTGTCTTTGAAAAAAATTATGTTGCAGAAATGCTTATCTTCTCTGTTTCTAACTACAGAAACCATTTCAGAACAATCTGAGATGGTGGGTGTCATGGCATGCTGAAATGAAATGACTCCCTCAGTAAGAGTGAAGAATTTACATTTTAATAGGTTATTACTGAATTATCCTGTTTTACGAAGAGCCTGAAATTCTACATGATATTCATTTTGAGACTGCTTTAGGCAAGTGAAATAATGTTTGCAACTTTACTTTGAGCATGCACTTGGTGTCTGCCTGTGTAACACGTTCTGTGATGTTCTGTACAGAGAGCATGGTTTTGTAGTAAGTACTAGAGATTTTGATCCAGCTGTAAATATATATGACTTATATAGTTGTCGTGCTGTCTGTCTTGTTTCATGCTAATGAACCATTGTGTCAAAAATAAAGCAGAGCTTTTATTGTTTTTACTCCGTTTGGTGTCGGTAATATAAGACGCTTGAGGAAAGATCCCAACCAACATTAATTTGAGATCAATAATTCATGTTTATAGTGTTAACAGCAGAACCCATGCAGTGTAACAGATCACGTTGTCAATGCTATGCTTTTGAGCATTGACATCCTATAGGCCAATGTTTCTCAACCTCTGGTTCCTGACAATGAGCGGCACCTGAAATGGTTACCTGACAATAGTTTGGTCACTTCTACAGTGCTAGTTTGAAAGTACAGTAATCAGTCCCCCGAAGAAGGAAAGATTGTAGAAGATCAAACACTAGCTTGCCAGTCCCTGATACAAAACAGGTTGAGAAACACTCCTGTAGATAATGGTACCTTAACAGAACTAGAATGAGTTCTCATCGCATTTCTATGGGTATCTTTGAACTACATTATCTATGATAATTATGTTTACCTTTAATGGTTCTCTTAATCCCAGAGTAGGATATCATCTTAGAAACCCAACCAGTTTGTTTCCAAACCAGTGGGTTAAATGTTAATGACACAAGCTGGTAAACATATTCACACTATAGGGCTGTCCCGAACAATACTATGCTGGCTTGTATATTTTCTTTACTGCAGTAATTTTTTATTTAAAATGTCTTTAATATTTTATTTTACACTGCACATCTCAGAAAGTCACCCTAAAATAGAAGTCTCTGTGTTATTTTAACAATGTCATCCATAACTTGTCATGAAAATGTTTCTGTTATACATTCAAAGTGTTTTCTCTTATACTAAGAGGCTGATAAATTTCTGATTTGGGTCATTCTACGAAAATGGTGGCTTTCTAACCCGGCCTTATTCATCAGGAAAAACACCAAAAAATGTGAGATAATGACACAAAAAATATTTTGTTTTGTTTTAATTGAAGTATTTTATTATTAATAAAACAGATGTAAGACAGTTATATTGCAAACATGTTTTGTTATATATTGTAGAGCACGGTCAGTACCATGAAATTGTCTTGTCCCTCTGGTCAGGAGTCATGGTTTAGTGACATATTTTGAGTAAAAAAAAAAATATCTCCCTCTTTAAATGTCATAATACAAAGGAAAGTATTATAGTTATTTAGTCGACTACTTAAAAAAACTAAAATATCAAATAAATGTTAAAAATAATTTACAAGTAATAGCTGTCTCTCAATTTCATGTCACTGGTGTTAAAATGGATAAAAACCACCACTTTGAAAAAATGCAACATCCTTGCCAAATTCTTCCTGGGTCAAAGGTTAATTGGAGACGGGACTGTTTTGAAAAGGACATGGTGAGTGTGCACTCTCTTTTCATATGTTAACAATTTGATGATTAACTTGGTAATTTCATGCGAGGACTTAAAATGTGTCACTGGTGTTATACAGTTTATGGTAAGTGGAAAGGAAAATTGATTAAAATGGTTGATAAAATTGCATGATTAAGTGATTTATTTACAATTTAAGAAGTGTGGTTTGAGCTACAGTGGCCACCATCTTCGATATGCCATCTTGTCTGCAGATTTGTCACTGGTGTTATCGTCACTGGTGTTACTGTTCTTGCTGACCAGTGACATGACGATAACGCCAGTGACAATCAATAACACCCCAAACTTTTTTCTCAACGTAATGTTTTATAAAAACCTCAACAATTATATTAAAAAAGACTTATTAGCATTTTATTACTGTTTCAATATTGTAATCACACATCACTTGCAAGTATGCTTCAGAGATCCAGTCAGTTCACTTTGGGGGGGTCACACAAGCAAGTAACGCTCCACACTGGTGTCCTCTATGTGGTAGAGGAGCCCCCCATCTCCTTTTGCATCATATCACCCAGCAGAAGGCATGATCCAGCAGCCATATGGGTTCACCTGGACCGCATCCTGTACATGATAAAACACCAGTACCCTGCCGTGCAACACCTTCATTTCTCCAGTGATGGCCCTGCCACACAATATAAATAGAAGGGCAACTTTTACATGGTTTGCACAGAACCTTACAAGAAGGGCTTCCAGGGGACTACGTGTCACGTAAAGTCACGTAAAAGGTGCTCCAGATGGAGTGGGTTGTTCATTAAAGAGGTCAGCCGACCTCTTGGTCCGCCACGGGAGAGACATAACGGATGCAATGTCTTTCTACCAGGAGTTGAGGGACTCTTGCAGTCAAATACAGTTGCATTATGTCAGCGAGCAAGAGGTGGAAAGAAAGGCACAGAAGATGTCTGAGGTATCTCTGGTTACCGTGAAAGGAACCATGCGAATGCACCAGGTTGTAAGTATCACACCTGGAACCCTAAAATATAGAGACGTAAGTTGTCTCTGTCAAGCAGCGGAAGGCGTTTGGGGTTGCCCATGTTATGGACAGCCAGCAGCATACCACCCTGCATCCCACTGCTGGCTTGCTTCTGAAGCTAAGCAGGGTTGATCCTGGTCAGTCTCTGGATGGGAGTCCAGATGCTGCTGGAAGTGGTTTTGGAGGGCCAGTAGGAGGCACTCTTTCCTCTGGTCTAAAAAATATCCCAATTTCACAGGGCAGTGATTGGGGACACTGCCCTGTGTAGGGTGCTGTCTTTCTGATGGGATGTTAAACAGGTGTTCTGACTCTCTGAGGTCATTAAAGATCCCATGGCACTTATTGTAAGATTAGGGGTGTTAACCCCAGAGTCCTGGCTAAATTCCCAAGCTGTCCCTCATACCATCACGGTCACCTAATCATCCCCAGCTTACATTTGGCTAATTCATCCCCCTCCTCTCCCCTGTAACTATTCCCCAGGTCATTGCTGTAAATGAGAATGTGTTCTCAGTCAACTTACCTGGTAAAATAAATAAAAGTGGACTCCAAGAAGTCACCCTCCCGGCTAATGGCCGTGATATCTCACCTCCACATCAACCAGATGTCATCGACCTGGATACCTCACCTCCACTTCGTCCGGATGTCATCGAGTCACCACAGTGGACAGTAGTGTATCGTGAACTACGATGAACAACTATACCCTGGCATTAAACTGGAGGTTGAAGAACATAATGTCAAAGTAAAGTGCATGCACAGGAATGGTGGCAACAAGTTCTACTGGCCAAGCCCAAGAGATGATATCAACTGGTATGGGGATGACCAGATTGTTTTTTTTTTGATGCCAGAGCCGCTGCCAGTGAACAAAAGATCAGTTCAAATTTGCCACAGTATCTGGAAGTACTTCAAAATGTATTTCAAAATGTTTTTGTTTGTTCATTTGTTTATTTATTTACCATTGAATGCATGTGTGATATCCACTGGTGGGTGACGATGATGCAGACAGGGGTCCGTTATTTTCATTCAATCACATGCTGAGCTAATGCTCTTCTAGTCCAATAAGACTAGAGCAATTGAAACCTGTTGAACCTGTATGTTAATGGTGATAATAATATGTGTTGATTGGTTGATACAAAGGTTGGGTAGGCCAAACTAAATGACTGTGATGTACACTAATATTTGAACTGAGTGCCAAATGTGGTTTAGTACTATGACTTTGACTACAGGCCAGGGACACACCTGGCTGAGATTCACTAGGAACTCTATAGGACTCTCCCTGAGAGACGCCAATGACTCTCTCACCCTCTGTTCTTGGTTTTACCTGCGGTATGAATGTAATAAGCAAAGAGAGACTGTATAGATGAAGGGCAACTATGCTTAATGTTTCTATCCTTGCTGAAATAAAAAAAGGTGAGTGGTCAGAAGTTTTGTCTAAATTTAAAAATTTGCAATATGAGTTTCTTCTTCGTATATTTGTATTTCTTGTAAGTATGTATCTCTCTGTATGTACATATATATATATATATATATATACAGTACCAGTAAAAGGTTTGTACACACCTACTCATTCAAGGGTTTTTCTTTTTTTGTTCTATTTTCTACATTGTAGAGTAATAGTGAAGACATCAAGACTATGTAATAGTATCCAAAACAAAGTGTTAAACAAATCAAAATATCTTCTTCAAAGTAAACACTTTTTGCCTTAATGACAGCTTTGCACACTCTTGGCATTCTCTCAACCAGCTTCATGAGGTAGTCACCTGGAATTAATTTCAATTAACAGATGTGTCTTGTTAAAAGTTCATTTGTGGAATTTCTTTCCTTCTTAATGTGTTTGAGCCAGTCAGTTGTGTTGTGACAAGGTAGGGTGATATACAGAATATAGCCCTATTTGGTAAAAGACCCAGTCCATATTATGGCAAGAACAGCTCAAATAAGCAAAGAGAAACGACAGTCCATCATTACTTTAAGACATGAAGGTCAGTCAATCTGGAAAATCTCAAGAACTGTTCGAGTTTCTTCAAGTGCAGTTGCAAAAACCATCAAGCGCTATGATGAAACTGCCTCTCATATGGACCGCCACAGGAAAGGAAGACCCAGAGTAATAAACTCATTATCTGAAGCAGAGATAAGAGTTACCAGCCTCAGAAATTCCATCCCAAATAAATGCTTCACAGAGTTCAAGTAACAGACACATTTCAACATCGACTGTTCAGAGGATATTGCGTGATCAAATTGCTGTAAAGGAAACCAATAATAAGAAGAGAGTTGCTTGGGCCAAGAATCATGAGCAATGAAATCTGTCCTTTTGTCTGATAAGTACAAATTTGAGACTTTTGGTTCCAAGCGCTGTGTCTTTGTGAGAGTAGGTGAATGGATGATCTCCGCATGTGTCGTTCCCACCGTGAAGCTTGGAGGAGGTGTGATGGTGTGGGGGTGCTTTGCTGGTGACACTGTCAGTGATTTATTTAGAAGTCAAGGCACACTTAACCAGCATGGCTACCACAGCATTCTGCACCGATACACAATTCCATCTGGTTTGCGCTTAGTGGGACTATCATTTGTTTTCAACAGGACAATGACCCAAAACACACCTCCAGGCTGTGTAATGGCTATTTAACAAAGAAGGAGAGTGATGGAGTGCTGCATCAGATGACCTGGCCTCCACAATCACCCGACCTCAACCCAATTGAGATGTTTTAGGATGAGTTAGACCGCAGAGTGAAGGAAAAGCAGCCAACAAGTGCTCAGCATATGTGGGAACTCCTTCAAGACTATTGGAAAAGCATTCTAGGTGAAACTGGTTGAGAGCATGCCAAGAGTGTGCAAAGCTATCATCAAGGCAAATGGTGGCTACTTTGAAGTATATAAAATATATATATATATTGATTTGTTTAACACTTTTTTTTGTTACTACATGATTCCATGTGTTATTTCATAGTTTTGATGTCTTCACTATTATTACTATTATTCTAGAAAAACTCTTGAATGAGTAGATGTGTCCAAACTTTTGACTGGTACTGTGTGTGTATGTATATATATATATATATAAATATGAGTATGACGCAGTGAAGGTCTTCTCTTATCTTCATTGGAGTTACTGTAATTAAGCTATTTTTGCTATATCTATTGAAATGTGGAAAGATGAAACTCATAGCATCTCATTATATTTGTGGGATAAAAAACATTCTATATACCACCATGCTGAAACAAGATGTCCAGCATAATACAGGATGTTGTCTGCACCCCTCGCTGTCCCTGTCCCACCCATGTCCCAATACAAAACTAAACAGGAATGCCATTTGGTGAATGCTATAATGGTGAATGTATGCCATTTGGCGAGAGTTGTGGTATATAAACCATTGAAGAGCGGGACTTGTATGAAAATATGTATGTGACTAAATGTAATGTCAACATTAAAATTCTACTGTAAAGAAATGTATTTACATTTTTTATCCCCTTTTTTGATCTTGTATCATCACTGCAACTCCCCAGCGTGCTCGGTAGGCGAAGGTTGAGTCATGCGTCCTTCGAAACATGACCCTGACAAACCTCGCTTCTTAACACCCGCCCGCTTAACCTGGAAGCCAGCCGCACCAATGTGTCGGAGGAAACACTGTTCAACTGACGACCAAGGTCAGCTTGCAGGCACCTGGCCCACCACAAGGAGTCGCTAGAGCAAGATGAGCCAAGTAAAGCCCCCCCGGCCAAACCCTCCCCTAACCTGGACGACACTGGGACAATTGACACAGCCCGGGAACGAACCCAGGTCTGTAGTGACACCTCTAGCTTTGCGATGCAGTGCCTTTGACCGCTGCGCCACTCGGGAGGCCCAAGAACATTTTATTTTGATTACCATTTTAATTCAATTTTACACTGAATCTTTCCATTGGATGAAATTATCAACAGCTGCCTGTACATGTTCAAATTGACCTCAGAGTCATTCCACCTCAAAAAGCACAAAAAATAGGATTTCGACACCCCCATCAAATATTGGTCTGAAATGTTGTTTCTGTAGTTAGAAACAGATTAGATAAGAAGTCTTGCAACATTATTTTGTTGAAAGATCATTTGAGCTGATTGATTGCACCAAAATTGGCAATTTTTATTTGTTGGATTCATATAATATTCAGTTAATATAGTACCCAACATCTTCTTAACAATGATTAAGACATGAGGATTTCAAACCCCCCAAACCTCACACCAAGCCCACCCCAACGGCCAGTATACAGTATCAGTTCTCTATGTTTGACAAGTAGTATGAAGCTGTGGCTTGCAGTATTGTTTATTCATACTATGTAATGTATTCATGGTAAATTTGGTGATGGTTTCTTTCCCTGTTTAGAGAAATTAGCCGTTTATGTTGCTTGTGTTCCCCCCCCCCCCCCCCCCGCCATAAATTAGTGTAAAAGTACCAGGTTTTGCCCACTAGAGGCCACTGCTCCTGCTATTGCCACACCCTTTTATCAAATGTTCTGCATTTATTAATTGGATCACAACGTGTCCTTTGCTGCTTTGGGTAGAAAACCAATAGCTTTTGCTCATGATGATTTTTTTTCTTCTCAGAATTCAAGCTAGTCCTCCATGAAAGCGATTCAGTTTGTACTTCTCTTAGACTTGATATGTGTCAAGGAAATGGCCCCTGTGTGTGTGTGGTTTATTTCCTTCAAAAATGTCTAGATTAGTTAGTGGTGAACAAGTAAACCATTAGGCTACAGCAGATCTAGTTTCAATGTTATGTTCTCTAAGGGTCTAACTGATCCAGACAAAACATATAGAGATGTTTTCTAATAATTTTATTAAAACATAACCATGCAATGGTTTATCATTTTTTATTTGTATTAGGGTTGTCACATTTTAGTGATTAGCCCATTTCTCCATCAAATTGTTGGGCTTCATATGATAATTGCACCATAGGGATAGCCCACTCACAGCGAGCTGGCAGTTGTTGGACTATTCAAAGAGAGTTGGGCTTATTTCATGGAAGACTAGCTGGACTTGTGAGGATGACCACACAATTTATTTTCAACATGAGCAAAATCTATTGGTTTTCTACCAAAAGTTGCAAAGAAAATATTGTGATCCATTTGATAAACACAAGAGACCAGCAAAATTGATAAATATGTGTGACAGAAGTAGGAACAGTGGCATCCAGTGGGAAAAAGCTGGTACTTTCACACTTATTTATGAGGGGAAATGCAAGCTACTTCAATGGCTAATTTCTCTGAACAGGGTGGAAAATACACAAAATTCGCTGAGAATACATGACATAATATGAATAAACATGACTTAATGTTGCAGCTTCATACTACTTGTCAAACATAGAGAACTGATACTGTATACTGGCCATTGGGTGGCCTTGGTGTGGGGTTTGATGTGGGGTTTGGTGGGTCTGTGGGTGGCTTTTGACCATTTATTTGGATCCCTCATGTCTTAATCATTGTTAAGAATATATTTGGTACAAATCTGATGTTGGGTACTATATTTATTGAATGTTATATGAATCCTATATATTTAAAATTGCCAATTTGGGTTAAATCAATTAGCTTAATTTCTCAGTTTAAATTGTCTTTGAAAAAAATTATGTTGCAGAAATGCTTATCTTCTCTGTTTCTAACTACAGAAACCATTTCAGAACAATCTGAGATGGTGGGTGTCATGGCATGCTGAAATGAAATGACTCCCTCAGTAAGAGTGAAGAATTTACATTTTAATAGGTTATTACTGAATTATCCTGTTTTACGAAGAGCCTGAAATTCTACATGATATTCATTTTGAGACTGCTTTAGGCAAGTGAAATAATGTTTGCAACTTTACTTTGAGCATGCACTTGGTGTCTGCCTGTGTAACACGTTCTGTGATGTTCTGTACAGAGAGCATGGTTTTGTAGTAAGTACTAGAGATTTTGATCCAGCTGTAAATATATATGACTTATATAGTTGTCGTGCTGTCTGTCTTGTTTCATGCTAATGAACCATTGTGTCAAAAATAAAGCAGAGCTTTTATTGTTTTTACTCCGTTTGGTGTCGGTAATATAAGACGCTTGAGGAAAGATCCCAACCAACATTAATTTGAGATCAATAATTCATGTTTATAGTGTTAACAGCAGAACCCATGCAGTGTAACAGATCACGTTGTGAATGCTATGCTTTTGAGCATTGACATCCTATAGGCCAATGTTTCTCAACCTCTGGTTCCTGACAATGAGCGGCACCTGAAATGGTTACCTGACAATAGTTTGGTCACTTCTACAGTGCTAGTTTGAAAGTACAGTAATCAGTCCCCCGAAGAAGGAAAGATTGTAGAAGATCAAACACTAGCTTGCCAGTCCCTGATACAAAACAGGTTGAGAAACACTCCTGTAGATAATGGTACCTTAACAGAACTAGAATGAGTTCTCATCGCATTTCTATGGGTATCTTTGAACTACATTATCTATGATAATTATGTTTACCTTTAATGGTTCTCTTAATCCCAGAGTAGGATATCATCTTAGAAACCCAACCAGTTTGTTTCCAAACCAGTGGGTTAAATGTTAATGACACAAGCTGGTAAACATATTCACACTATAGGGCTGTCCCGAACAATACTATGCTGGCTTGTATATTTTCTTTACTGCAGTAATTTTCTATTTAAAATGTCTTTAATATTTTATTTTACACTGCACATCTCAGAAAGTCACCCTAAAATAGAAGTTTCTGTGTTATTTTAACAATGTCATCCATAACTTGTCATGAAAATGTTTCTGTTATACATTCAAAGTGTTTTCTCTTATACTAAGAGGCTGATAAATTTCTGATTTGGGTCATTCTACGAAAATGGTGGCTTTCTAACCCGGCCTTATTCATCAGGAAAAACACCAAAAAATGTGAGATAATGACACAAAAAATATTTTGTTTTGTTTTAATTGAAGTATTTTATTATTAATAAAACAGATGTAAGACAGTTATATTGCAAACATGTTTTGTTATATATTGTAGAGCACGGTCAGTACCATGAAATTGTCTTGTCCCTCTGGTCAGGAGTCATGGTTTAGTGACATATTTTGAGTTAAAAAAAAAATATCTCCCTCTTTAAATGTCATAATACAAAGAAAAGTATTATAGTTATTTAGTCGACTACTTAAAAAAACTAAAATATCAAATAAATGTTAAAAATAATTTACAAGTAATAGCTGTCTCTCAATTTCATGTCACTGGTGTTAAAATGGATAAAAACCACCACTTTGAAAAAATGCAACATCCTTGCCAAATTCTTCCTGGGTCAAAGGTTAATTGGAGACGGGACTGTTTTGAAAAGGACATGGTGAGTGTGCACTCTCTTTTCATATGTTAACAATTTGATGATTAACTTGGTAATTTCATGCGAGGACTTAAAATGTGTCACTGGTGTTATACAGTTTATGGTAAGTGGAAAGGAAAATTGATTAAAATGGTTGATAAAATTGCATGATTAAGTGATTTATTTACAATTTAAGAAGTGTTGTTTGAGCTACAGTGGCCACCATCTTCGATATGCCATCTTGTCTGCAGATTTGTCACTGGTGTTATCGTCACTGGTGTTACTGTTCTTGCTGACCAGTGACATGACGATAACGCCAGTGACAATCAATAACACCCCAAACTTTTTTCTCAACGTAATGTTTTATAAAAACCTCAACAATTATATTAAAAAAGACTTATTAGCATTTTATTACTGTTTCAATATTGTAATCACACATCACTTGCAAGTATGCTTCAGAGATCCAGTCAGTTCACTTTGGGGGGGTCACACAAGCAAGTAACGCTCCACACTGGTGTCCTCTATGTGGTAGAGGAGCCCCCCATCTCCTTTTGCATCATATCACCCAGCAGAAGGCATGATCCAGCAGCCATATGGGTTCACCTGGACCGCATCCTGTACATGATAAAACACCAGTACCCTGCCGTGCAACACCTTCATTTCTCCAGTGATGGCCCTGCCACACAATATAAATAGAAGGGCAACTTTTACATGGTTTGCACAGAACCTTACAAGAAGGGCTTCCAGGGGACTACGTGTCACGTAAAGTCACGTAAAAGGTGCTCCAGATGGAGTGGGTTGTTCATTAAAGAGGTCAGCCGACCTCTTGGTCCGCCACGGGAGAGACATAACGGATGCAATGTCTTTCTACCAGGAGTTGAGGGACTCTTGCAGTCAAATACAGTTGCATTATGTCAGCGAGCAAGAGGTGGAAAGAAAGGCACAGAAGATGTCTGAGGTATCTCTGGTTACCGTGAAAGGAACCATGCGAATGCACCAGGTTGTAAGTATCACACCTGGAACCCTAAAATATAGAGACGTAAGTTGTCTCTGTCAAGCAGCGGAAGGCGTTTGGGGTTGCCCATGTTATGGACAGCCAGCAGCATACCACCCTGCATCCCACTGCTGGCTTGCTTCTGAAGCTAAGCAGGGTTGATCCTGGTCAGTCTCTGGATGGGAGTCCAGATGCTGCTGGAAGTGGTTTTGGAGGGCCAGTAGGAGGCACTCTTTCCTCTGGTCTAAAAAATATCCCAATTTCACAGGGCAGTGATTGGGGACACTGCCCTGTGTAGGGTGCTGTCTTTCTGATGGGATGTTAAACAGGTGTTCTGACTCTCTGAGGTCATTAAAGATCCCATGGCACTTATTGTAAGATTAGGGGTGTTAACCCCAGAGTCCTGGCTAAATTCCCAAGCTGTCCCTCATACCATCACGGTCACCTAATCATCCCCAGCTTACATTTGGCTAATTCATCCCCCTCCTCTCCCCTGTAACTATTCCCCAGGTCATTGCTGTAAATGAGAATGTGTTCTCAGTCAACTTACCTGGTAAAATAAATAAAAGTGGACTCCAAGAAGTCACCCTCCCGGCTAATGGCCGTGATATCTCACCTCCACATCAACCAGATGTCATCGACCTGGATACCTCACCTCCACTTCGTCCGGATGTCATCGAGTCACCACAGTGGACAGTAGTGTATCGTGAACTACGATGAACAACTATACCCTGGCATTAAACTGGAGGTTGAAGAACATAATGTCAAAGTAAAGTGCATGCACAGGAATGGTGGCAACAAGTTCTACTGGCCAAGCCCAAGAGATGATATCAACTGGTATGGGGATGACCAGATTGTTTGTCTGATGCCAGAGCCGCTGCCAGTGAACAAAAGATCAGTTCAAATTTGCCACAGTATCTGGAAGTACTTCAAAATGTATTTCAAAATGTTTTTGTTTGTTCATTTGTTTATTTATTTACCATTGAATGCATGTGTGATATCCACTGGTGGGTGACGATGATGCAGACAGGGGTCCGTTATTTTCATTCAATCACATGCTGAGCTAATGCTCTTCTAGTCCAATAAGACTAGAGCAATTGAAACCTGTTGAACCTGTATGTTAATGGTGATAATAATATGTGTTGATTGGTTGATACAAAGGTTGGGTAGGCCAAACTAAATGACTGTGATGTACACTAATATTTGAACTGAGTGCCAAATGTGGTTTAGTACTATGACTTTGACTACAGGCCAGGGACACACCTGGCTGAGATTCACTAGGAACTCTATAGGACTCTCCCTGAGAGACGCCAATGACTCTCTCACCCTCTGTTCTTGGTTTTACCTGCGGTATGAATGTAATAAGCAAAGAGAGACTGTATAGATGAAGGGCAACTATGCTTAATGTTTCTATCCTTGCTGAAATAAAAAAAGGTGAGTGGTCAGAAGTTTTGTCTAAATTTAAAAATTTGCAATATGAGTTTCTTCTTCGTATATTTGTATTTCTTGTAAGTATGTATCTCTCTGTATGTACATATATATATATATATATATACAGTACCAGTAAAAGGTTTGTACACACCTACTCATTCAAGGGTTTTTCTTTTTTTGTTCTATTTTCTACATTGTAGAGTAATAGTGAAGACATCAAGACTATGTAATAGTATCCAAAACAAAGTGTTAAACAAATCAAAATATCTTCTTCAAAGTAAACACTTTTTGCCTTAATGACAGCTTTGCACACTCTTGGCATTCTCTCAACCAGCTTCATGAGGTAGTCACCTGGAATTAATTTCAATTAACAGATGTGTCTTGTTAAAAGTTCATTTGTGGAATTTCTTTCCTTCTTAATGTGTTTGAGCCAGTCAGTTGTGTTGTGACAAGGTAGGGTGATATACAGAATATAGCCCTATTTGGTAAAAGACCCAGTCCATATTATGGCAAGAACAGCTCAAATAAGCAAAGAGAAACGACAGTCCATCATTACTTTAAGACATGAAGGTCAGTCAATCTGGAAAATCTCAAGAACTGTTCAAGTTTCTTCAAGTGCAGTTGCAAAAACCATCAAGCGCTATGATGAAACTGCCTCTCATATGGACCGCCACAGGAAAGGAAGACCCAGAGTAATAAACTCATTATCTGAAGCAGAGATAAGAGTTACCAGCCTCAGAAATTCCATCCCAAATAAATGCTTCACAGAGTTCAAGTAACAGACACATTTCAACATCGACTGTTCAGAGGATATTGCGTGATCAAATTGCTGTAAAGGAAACCAATAATAAGAAGAGAGTTGCTTGGGCCAAGAATCATGAGCAATGAAATCTGTCCTTTTGTCTGATAAGTACAAATTTGAGACTTTTGGTTCCAAGCGCTGTGTCTTTGTGAGAGTAGGTGAATGGATGATCTCCGCATGTGTCGTTCCCACCGTGAAGCTTGGAGGAGGTGTGATGGTGTGGGGGTGCTTTGCTGGTGACACTGTCAGTGATTTATTTAGAAGTCAAGGCACACTTAACCAGCATGGCTACCACAGCATTCTGCACCGATACACAATTCCATCTGGTTTGCGCTTAGTGGGACTATCATTTGTTTTCAACAGGACAATGACCCAAAACACACCTCCAGGCTGTGTAATGGCTATTTAACAAAGAAGGAGAGTGATGGAGTGCTGCATCAGATGACCTGGCCTCCACAATCACCCGACCTCAACCCAATTGAGATGTTTTAGGATGAGTTAGACCGCAGAGTGAAGGAAAAGCAGCCAACAAGTGCTCAGCATATGTGGGAACTCCTTCAAGACTATTGGAAAAGCATTCTAGGTGAAACTGGTTGAGAGCATGCCAAGAGTGTGCAAAGCTATCATCAAGGCAAATGGTGGCTACTTTGAAGTATATAAAATATATATATATATTGATTTGTTTAACACTTTTTTTTGTTACTACATGATTCCATGTGTTATTTCATAGTTTTGATGTCTTCACTATTATTACTATTATTCTAGAAAAACTCTTGAATGAGTAGATGTGTCCAAACTTTTGACTGGTACTGTGTGTGTATGTATATATATATATATATAAATATGAGTATGACGCAGTGAAGGTCTTCTCTTATCTTCATTGGAGTTACTGTAATTAAGCTATTTTTGCTATATCTATTGAAATGTGGAAAGATGAAACTCATAGCATCTCATTATATTTGTGGGATAAAAAACATTCTATATACCACCATGCTGAAACAAGATGTCCAGCATAATACAGGATGTTGTCTGCACCCCTCGCTGTCCCTGTCCCACCCATGTCCCAATACAAAACTAAACAGGAATGCCATTTGGTGAATGCTATAATGGTGAATGTATGCCATTTGGCGAGAGTTGTGGTATATAAACCATTGAAGAGCGGGACTTGTATGAAAATATGTATGTGACTAAATGTAATGTCAACATTAAAATTCTACTGTAAAGAAATGTATTTACATTTTTTATCCCCTTTTTTGATCTTGTATCATCACTGCAACTCCCCAGCGTGCTCGGTAGGCGAAGGTTGAGTCATGCGTCCTTCGAAACATGACCCTGACAAACCTCGCTTCTTAACACCCGCCCGCTTAACCTGGAAGCCAGCCGCACCAATGTGTCGGAGGAAACACTGTTCAACTGACGACCAAGGTCAGCTTGCAGGCACCTGGCCCACCACAAGGAGTCGCTAGAGCAAGATGAGCCAAGTAAAGCCCCCCCGGCCAAACCCTCCCCTAACCTGGACGACACTGGGACAATTGACACAGCCCGGGAACGAACCCAGGTCTGTAGTGACACCTCTAGCTTTGCGATGCAGTGCCTTTGACCGCTGCGCCACTCGGGAGGCCCAAGAACATTTTATTTTGATTACCATTTTAATTCAATTTTACACTGAATCTTTCCATTGGATGAAATTATCAACAGCTGCCTGTACATGTTCAAATTGACCTCAGAGTCATTCCACCTCAAAAAGCACAAAAAATAGGATTTCGACACCCCCATCAAATATTGGTCTGAAATGTTGTTTCTGTAGTTAGAAACAGATTAGATAAGAAGTCTTGCAACATTATTTTGTTGAAAGATCATTTGAGCTGATTGATTGCACCAAAATTGGCAATTTTTATTTGTTGGATTCATATAATATTCAGTTAATATAGTACCCAACATCTTCTTAACAATGATTAAGACATGAGGATTTCAAACCCCCCAAACCTCACACCAAGCCCACCCCAACGGCCAGTATACAGTATCAGTTCTCTATGTTTGACAAGTAGTATGAAGCTGTGGCTTGCAGTATTGTTTATTCATACTATGTAATGTATTCATGGTAAATTTGGTGATGGTTTCTTTCCCTGTTTAGAGAAATTAGCCGTTTATGTTGCTTGTGTTCCCCCCCCCCCCCCCCCCCCCGCCATAAATTAGTGTAAAAGTACCAGGTTTTGCCCACTAGAGGCCACTGCTCCTGCTATTGCCACACCCTTTTATCAAATGTTCTGCATTTATTAATTGGATCACAACGTGTCCTTTGCTGCTTTGGGTAGAAAACCAATAGCTTTTGCTCATGATGATTTTTTTTCTTCTCAGAATTCAAGCTAGTCCTCCATGAAAGCGATTCAGTTTGTACTTCTCTTAGACTTGATATGTGTCAAGGAAATGGCCCCTGTGTGTGTGTGGTTTATTTCCTTCAAAAATGTCTAGATTAGTTAGTGGTGAACAAGTAAACCATTAGGCTACAGCAGATCTAGTTTCAATGTTATGTTCTCTAAGGGTCTAACTGATCCAGACAAAACATATAGAGATGTTTTCTAATAATTTTATTAAAACATAACCATGCAATGGTTTATCATTTTTTATTTGTATTAGGGTTGTCACATTTTAGTGATTAGCCCATTTCTCCATCAAATTGTTGGGCTTCATATGATAATTGCACCATAGGGATAGCCCACTCACAGCGAGCTGGCAGTTGTTGGACTATTCAAAGAGAGTTGGGCTTATTTCATGGAAGACTAGCTGGACTTGTGAGGATGACCACACAATTTATTTTCAACATGAGCAAAATCTATTGGTTTTCTACCAAAAGTTGCAAAGAAAATATTGTGATCCATTTGATAAACACAAGAGACCAGCAAAATTGATAAATATGTGTGACAGAAGTAGGAACAGTGGCATCCAGTGGGAAAAAGCTGGTACTTTCACACTTATTTATGAGGGGAAATGCAAGCTACTTCAATGGCTAATTTCTCTGAACAGGGTGGAAAATACACAAAATTCGCTGAGAATACATGACATAATATGAATAAACATGACTTAATGTTGCAGCTTCATACTACTTGTCAAACATAGAGAACTGATACTGTATACTGGCCATTGGGTGGCCTTGGTGTGGGGTTTGATGTGGGGTTTGGTGGGTCTGTGGGTGGCTTTTGACCATTTATTTGGATCCCTCATGTCTTAATCATTGTTAAGAATATATTTGGTACAAATCTGATGTTGGGTACTATATTTATTGAATGTTATATGAATCCTATATATTTAAAATTGCCAATTTGGGTTAAATCAATTAGCTTAATTTCTCAGTTTAAATTGTCTTTGAAAAAAATTATGTTGCAGAAATGCTTATCTTCTCTGTTTCTAACTACAGAAACCATTTCAGAACAATCTGAGATGGTGGGTGTCATGGCATGCTGAAATGAAATGACTCCCTCAGTAAGAGTGAAGAATTTACATTTTAATAGGTTATTACTGAATTATCCTGTTTTACGAAGAGCCTGAAATTCTACATGATATTCATTTTGAGACTGCTTTAGGCAAGTGAAATAATGTTTGCAACTTTACTTTGAGCATGCACTTGGTGTCTGCCTGTGTAACACGTTCTGTGATGTTCTGTACAGAGAGCATGGTTTTGTAGTAAGTACTAGAGATTTTGATCCAGCTGTAAATATATATGACTTATATAGTTGTCGTGCTGTCTGTCTTGTTTCATGCTAATGAACCATTGTGTCAAAAATAAAGCAGAGCTTTTATTGTTTTTACTCCGTTTGGTGTCGGTAATATAAGACGCTTGAGGAAAGATCCCAACCAACATTAATTTGAGATCAATAATTCATGTTTATAGTGTTAACAGCAGAACCCATGCAGTGTAACAGATCACGTTGTGAATGCTATGCTTTTGAGCATTGACATCCTATAGGCCAATGTTTCTCAACCTCTGGTTCCTGACAATGAGCGGCACCTGAAATGGTTACCTGACAATAGTTTGGTCACTTCTACAGTGCTAGTTTGAAAGTACAGTAATCAGTCCCCCGAAGAAGGAAAGATTGTAGAAGATCAAACACTAGCTTGCCAGTCCCTGATACAAAACAGGTTGAGAAACACTCCTGTAGATAATGGTACCTTAACAGAACTAGAATGAGTTCTCATCGCATTTCTATGGGTATCTTTGAACTACATTATCTATGATAATTATGTTTACCTTTAATGGTTCTCTTAATCCCAGAGTAGGATATCATCTTAGAAACCCAACCAGTTTGTTTCCAAACCAGTGGGTTAAATGTTAATGACACAAGCTGGTAAACATATTCACACTATAGGGCTGTCCCGAACAATACTATGCTGGCTTGTATATTTTCTTTACTGCAGTAATTTTCTATTTAAAATGTCTTTAATATTTTATTTTACACTGCACATCTCAGAAAGTCACCCTAAAATAGAAGTTTCTGTGTTATTTTAACAATGTCATCCATAACTTGTCATGAAAATGTTTCTGTTATACATTCAAAGTGTTTTCTCTTATACTAAGAGGCTGATAAATTTCTGATTTGGGTCATTCTACGAAAATGGTGGCTTTCTAACCCGGCCTTATTCATCAGGAAAAACACCAAAAAATGTGAGATAATGACACAAAAAATATTTTGTTTTGTTTTAATTGAAGTATTTTATTATTAATAAAACAGATGTAAGACAGTTATATTGCAAACATGTTTTGTTATATATTGTAGAGCACGGTCAGTACCATGAAATTGTCTTGTCCCTCTGGTCAGGAGTCATGGTTTAGTGACATATTTTGAGTTAAAAAAAAAAAATATCTCCCTCTTTAAATGTCATAATACAAAGAAAAGTATTATAGTTATTTAGTCGACTACTTAAAAAAACTAAAATATCAAATAAATGTTAAAAATAATTTACAAGTAATAGCTGTCTCTCAATTTCATGTCACTGGTGTTAAAATGGATAAAAACCACCACTTTGAAAAAATGCAACATCCTTGCCAAATTCTTCCTGGGTCAAAGGTTAATTGGAGACGGGACTGTTTTGAAAAGGACATGGTGAGTGTGCACTCTCTTTTCATATGTTAACAATTTGATGATTAACTTGGTAATTTCATGCGAGGACTTAAAATGTGTCACTGGTGTTATACAGTTTATGGTAAGTGGAAAGGAAAATTGATTAAAATGGTTGATAAAATTGCATGATTAAGTGATTTATTTACAATTTAAGAAGTGTTGTTTGAGCTACAGTGGCCACCATCTTCGATATGCCATCTTGTCTGCAGATTTGTCACTGGTGTTATCGTCACTGGTGTTACTGTTCTTGCTGACCAGTGACATGACGATAACGCCAGTGACAATCAATAACACCCCAAACTTTTTTCTCAACGTAATGTTTTATAAAAACCTCAACAATTATATTAAAAAAGACTTATTAGCATTTTATTACTGTTTCAATATTGTAATCACACATCACTTGCAAGTATGCTTCAGAGATCCAGTCAGTTCACTTTGGGGGGGTCACACAAGCAAGTAACGCTCCACACT
>NC_092087.1:43673628-43688967 GCF_045679555.1 Salvelinus alpinus
ACATTTGTTTACAGAAAACAATTATTTACAGCGAAAAGTGCAAATCAATCCCAAAACAACAGCAAAGGACCTTGTGAAGATGCTGGAGGAAACAGGTACAAAAGTATCTATATCCACGGTAAAACGAGTCTAATATCGACATAACCTGAAAGGCCACTCAGCAAGGAAGAAGCCACTGCTCCAAAACCACCATAGAAAAGCCAGACTACGGTTTGCAACTGCACATGGGGACAAAGATCGTACTTTGTCCCCATTATGTTTGGAGGAAAAAGGGGGAGGCTTGCAAGCCAAAGAACAACATCCCAACCGTGAAGCACGGGGGTGGCAGCATCATGTTGTGGGGGTGCTTTGCTGCACGAGGGACTGGTGAACTGCACTAAATAAATGGCATCATGAGGAAGGGAAATTATGTGGATATATTGAAGCAACACCTCAAGACATCAGTCAGGAAGTTAAAGCTTGGTCGAAAAGGGGTCTTCCAAATGGACAATGACCCCAAGCATACTTCCAAAGTTGTGGCAAAATGCCTTAAGGACAACAAAGTCAAGGTATTGGCGTGGCCATCACAAAGCCCTGACCTTAATCCTATAGAAAATTTGTGGGCAGAACTAAAAAAGCGTGTGCGAGCAAGGAGGCCTACAAACCTGACTCAGTTACACCAGCTCTATCAGGAGGAATGGTCCAAAATTCACCCAACTTATTGTAGAAAGCTTGTGGAAGGCTAACCGAAACATTTCACCCAAGTTAAACAATTTAAAGGCAATGCTACCAAATACTAATTGAGTATATGTAAACTTCTGACCCACTAGGAATGTGATGAAAGAAATAAAAGCTGAAATAAATCAATCTCTCTACTATTATTCTGACATTTCACATTCTTAAAATAAAGTGGTGATCCTAACTGCCCTAAAACAGGGAATTTTTATTCTAATTAAATGTCAGGAATTGTGCAAAACTGAGTTTAAATGTATTTGGCTAAGGTGTATGTAAATGTCCGACTTCAACTGTATATGTTATTTAGGCTCATCGATAAGTAACACATATCTAGGTTCAAGCCCATAGCTGCATCCACATTTCTGGAGCATACCACACAGAACATGTTTTGTTAATGTTTTATATGCAGATGTTTTTGTTATACTCGTTACATAAGGGGTGTGATGTCCAAAAAAGACACAGCAAAAATAGCTCTGGCAATTAAATGGGCCTAAAAATCTAATCTTGTTAGACTTGAACTATTTCCAGATATTATCATTGTAAAAGGTGACCACAATCTGAAGTCCACAGGAATTCACATTTTAATATTGGAATTCATGCTTGTCTCTCACCTTTAGTAAAGAGGTGAAGTTTATTTTTTAGTAATAGACATTGTCGTTATCTATAAAGTTATGTACATCAAATCCGTCATTGGGAGCAGTTGGTTAAATCAAGACATTCTCTTCAGGCCTAGTTCAAGGGATAAGTTTTAACTATTGAATTGTGTGTGAGTAGGAATAGTCATTTGGTATTGAATGTAGTGAAATATATAACAAATTATAAGCATATGTATTTGATAGGCATTTTCTACATTACTTCAGTGTAATCAAAATCTACAATATATTTAATAGTTGATTGAGCAAAACCGTCTTTCAGGCATTTTGCTCCATTTTTAGTTTTGTCATTAGCCAAGGAAAGTCTAAGCATTTCCGTACATTATGGGATATTCCCAATTGGAAAATGTCTGCTCTCCCAGACTCTTCCGTCCTCCTCTCCTCCATGACCTGGAAACCGATAAGTGATCGAGGAGAATGACAATTCGTTATGATTACCTACTTTGACAGAGGATGCACAAAAGAATCCTTGCGGCAGGTAGCGTGGAATTGTTTTATAATCCACATTTTTTTAATTATACGCTACTTATCATTTTATCTATAACATGTCTTGCACAACTAGCTACATTTGTTTTCATTACTTTACACATTTATTTTGGGATTCCACCCATGTAAACATAATTTACATGATGACTCGTGAGCTGAGGAGGAGAGTCTCATTTCATGCAAAGGCATTTGTTTCCAGAGAGAGGACGGAGGAGAGGAGGTGAGGTGAGAAAAAACATTTGAGATTCTCCCACTGAGAATTTTAATGGGGTGTGTTGCCTATCCTTAGACCCTAGGGGCCACCATATTTATTTTTTCACAACATAAAAACATTGTAGAAAGTATAATGGAAAATTGCATACCAAAACACAACCCATTAGCTAAACCAAAACATGAACTACCAATACTATACATTATTACAGCAGCATAATGATAGGAAGAAATCACAAATTTACAGGCTTTGTCAGCTCACTTTATTGAATGACTATTTTATACGAGAACATTTTATCGGGAACTCATATTGTATGACTCCTTGTTAATGTCTCTCTTCAGGGCTGCACTTAATTCTCCAGCTTCTTTTCCCTAAATGGATTAACAAGAAAAAGGATCATGTAATTTTTGTCTATTTTATATGTACTTGCATATCATTCATCTTTTTTTTTTTTTTTTTTTTTTTTTTAATTTTTATCCCCTTTTCTCCCCAATTTTTTCGTGGTATCCAATCGCTAGTAATTACTATCTTGTCTCATCGCTACAACTCCCGTACGGGCTCGGGAGAGACGAAGGTCGAAAGTCATGCGTCCTCCGAAGCACAACCCAACCTAGCCGCACTGCTTCTTAACACAGCGCGCCTCCAACCCGGAAGCCAGCCGCACCAATGTGTCGGAGGAAACACCGTGCACACGCCCCCTCGGTTAGCGCGCACTGCGCCCGGCCCGCCACAGGAGTCGCTGGAGCGCGATGAGACAAGGATATCCCTACCGGCCAAACCCTCCCTAACCCGGACGACGCTAAGCCAATTGTGCGTCGCCCCACGGACCTCCCGGTCGCGGCCGGCTGCGACAGAGCCTGGGCGCGAACCCAGACTCTGGTGGCGCAGCATAGCACTGCGATGCAGTGCTCTAGACCACTGCGCCACCCGGGAGGCCTCATATCATTCATCTTTAATCTGGGTTCATTAAAGTCAACATATCTAAGGAAATCAGAGAACAAAATATTTGATTATACCTTGCCAACTTCACGACTCTTTGCTCTCATTTTGTTGATTTTGTTGACCTCAAGCTCATGCTGCAGCTTCCTTTACCTGGACAGGTGAGTGTTGGCCTGATCTTCCTGTAGGGGTGTCAAAACACTTTTTAATATTTATATATGTAAAAAAAAAAAAAAAACGAAACAAAAAACATTTAAAGTCATGTAGAATAACTGAATGATAGAGTCAAAGTAATGAGTGTGTATGATTGATTGACAGATCTGATCCCATAACTACACTATTTTGTTATTTGTTTATTGAAAATCATGCATGCATTAGAATGAAAGGAAGGAGTTTATATTTTATACATATATCGTTTTTTTTCCGGAATATAAAAGGCCGTGGCAGGGGGCATGGAAATGGGCGCAGTCAGCCGGTTAGTGTGGCTGAATTTTTTATAAACCTTTAGCAGCCCCTATCTGCTTTTAGCACCACTAGTATTTACACACTAGTGGTGCTGGGAATTAGCTTGCAAAAATAACAGAATAGCCCACCAGAAGCCAGAAGTGAAATAGAATAGCATTTCAACTTACTCTGTTGATTGTCTGTAGGTTTGGTCCTTATGCAGGGGGGAAATTGAGAACAATTCAGAAAAATCATCTAATAGAACATAAATTAAACAGACTTTCCAAACTTGGGTCTGTTGTAGACACACTTCCTCTCCGCTTACCTCATGTCAAAATAAGTCCTGCACGTGCTCCATACCTGCACAAAAAAGCAAGAACTTGTGGGGGACTTATTTTGACATGAGGTAGAGAGGAACTGACCTCGCTGAGGTATACTGCATAGGTCTACAACAGACCCACCCTTAGAAATTCTGTTTAATTATACATTCCATTAATGTTATTTTTTCTTCACATTCCCCCCTCCAACGCTACAGACAATCAACAGTAAGTGGAAATGTAATTTTATTTAACTTCCAGCGGACAATAAAAAAAAATGTGCAAGCTAATTCCCACGATGCTAGTGTGTAAATACTAGCATTGCTAAAAGCAGCTAAGCGGTGGTGTAGAGAGATGTTTGTATGTTTAAGCCAATTTCCTGCAATTCTAAACATTTTGCTATGGAGCTGAGAGAAAATGTTGCAGTTTTAAAACCAATTTCCTTAAATTCTGTGAATTTTGCCATGGCTAATACTGTGTTCCTTTGCTCAAACATAATAACACAAGCAATACTGCTAAATTCAATATTTTCTATTCTATATTTTCTATTTTCCCTGACTGTCTAGCTTTTATTTAGGCGATTGTTAGTTCTCAAATATTATATTTTCAAATAATACATAGGTCCATTATCTTTTCTAAATACTATTTGGTTTTAGTCATTTAAGGTCATACTGAAAGCATTTTCCATCATGAAAATGTATTTTAAACTTACATTTTTCGGTGGTCCGAAAAGAAAAACTATGCGGCCCAAGGATTTCAATGGCAGAAACATCCCTGATATATACTGAAACTACTTGCAGTGATGGTCCCTTCTGTGATAAAGCTAAAACAAAGGCTAATACACTAATACCAAAGTTCCTGCACCTTGTAACACTACATAAATAAACCATCTCAATAAAGCAAGATGTCAAGTCAAGGAGGTATTGTACTTACGGCTTCCTCAGCGTGTCAACCAGATCCTGGAACCTCTTCAGTCTGTGGGTTATAAAATAATATACTGTACGCATTATATCATGTGTAGCTTCATAAATAGACTATTATTATAATTACTAAGAAAAATCTTAACCTGGTATGTGAGCTCCTTGACTCTTCCCTCATATTTGCAGATACCTTTGATAGCATCAGCCCCATGTCTCTGTTCAGCATCAACTTCACCTTCCAGCTCACGGACCTGAAATATAAGACTACTGTGTTTTGTTGTGATGGTAATACTAAATTATAACTAAAGTGTTGCCTTTTCAATTATGGAGTCGACTTTCTTTCAAATTAATGAACGATACATAGTTAAGGAGTTTACCCTAGACTCCAGTTTCTGGAGTTGTTTCTTTCCGCCCTTCATGGCCAGATTCTCAGCCTCATCCAGACGGTGCTGCAGGTCCTTCACTGTGACCTCCAGGTTCTTCTTCATCCTCTCCAGGTGAGAGCTGGTGTCCTGCTCCTTCTTCAGCTCCCCTGCATTCATGGCAGGCTGGATTATTGCAAAATGAAAGTATTGTCCTTAATGTGCACATAATTATAGCACTGGCAATGTTTGGCTCCAAATGGAAATGGCATTTTTACACAAACATGTTTGGGAAAAGGAACTAAAACAAGACAGTATAGTATTGTACAAAACTTGATTGTGCTGACAAAGAATGAGACATTAATGGCCAAGACGGCTATCATAGTCTACTTATAGTTATTTAATGTATGTAGACTCACATTAGTAATAGCCTTCTTGGCCTTTTCCTCTGCATTTCTTGCTTCCTGGACAGTGTCTTCCATTTCACCTTTGACTTGAGGAAAGTCAGTCTCCAGCTTCTTTTTAGTGTTGATGAGGCTTGTATTCAAAACAAGTTATGATAACGTGCTTATGTTAAAATTAATACATGGGAAGCACATTTTCAATTGGGCATTTTGTGGTCTTTACCTGGGAGAGCAGCAGTCCCACACGCTCATTGGCATCAACCAGCTCCTGCTCGACCACTAAGCGGCCTCTCTCTGTCTGCTCCAGTACAGCCCTCAGTTCTTCAATCTCAGCCATCATCAGGTTATTCCTACGCCATGATAAACTAAAGTGTACCTTGAACGCTCCCTGGACGTTCCTCAGCTGTTTTTGGCTTTCAGCAGCCTGGCGGTTGGCATGGCTCAGCTGAATCTCCATCTCATTGAGGTCTCCCTCCATCTTCTTCTTGACTCTCATGGCATCATTCCTGCTCCTGATCTCAGAGTCCAGAGTGCTCTGCATGGAGTCCATCATCCTCTGGCTGTTCCTCTTGATCTGCTCTGTCTCCTCATCCTTCTCTGACAGCTTCCTGTCAACTTCACTTATTTACCTGGGTTAGCTCTAGCTGAGCATGGAGAATCTTGGACTCCTCGTGCTCCAGTGAAGCCTGTAAGGACTTTGTTGATTCATTGCTGAAGTAGCATGCCATATCAAAGACTACAAAGTCTGTTGAAAATAATAATATAACAAGGAATGTCATGCGCATTACAGTATATCAAAGTACTTTTTATAGCATTAGCTCTGCTTAGGTATACCCATTCATTTGTTGGGAGCATATACTGTATAGAGTGTCAACTTTATTTTTTATTTTTACACAGTTTACAATTCCATTTAGTCAGCACCTCTACCAACTTGGATGTGCATCAGCTCATGCTTTTTACTGGACTGTTACCTCTGCTTCCTCCAAGGCAGTCTGGATTTCTTACTTGACAGCCTCCACAGTCTTCTTTCTCTTTTCAAGCTCATGAAGTCTTCCCAGTCTCACCAATTTGTTCACTCAAATCAGAGATCTCCTGTGTTGGGAGACATTGAAATATCAACGAAGGCACAAGGTTCATTTTGTAAACCAAAACAAGAGTGCCAGGCTATAGCACCCCAGGCGTTAGCACCGCTGTGTTTCTTAACATGCTGTACGTTGATGGTTCACAATGTTTTACGTTTTGGTGAGTTCATTTAGTTAATTTCGCTGAATGGAAATCTACATACGCTGTAGGTTCTTATTCTCCCTCTTCATTGTTTCCAGTTGGTCCAAACATTCTTCATAGGAGTTCTTCAACTTGAACAGCTCAGTGCTAAGAGAGCGTGCCTCTTTCCCAGAACCTTCTAGCTCTACCTGGCCCTCCTCGAACTTCTGCTTCCACTCTGCCAGAGCCTGGGAGCGTCAAACAAGTTAATGAATAAATGAGCGACTGAATAGATGTATTTCATTCATATTTTCTCGCTATCTTTTCATTCATGTTATCTTGCCAAAGTTAATTTGCGTCTTGTCGAGCTGGGCAGCCAAAGCGTTAGCTCTTTCTACATCAATCATGTGATCTTCCACACCCCGCCAAGCCGCACTGCTTCTTGACACACTGCTTCTTGACACACTGCTTGCTTAACCTGGAAGCCAGCCGCACCAATGTGTTGGATGAAAACACTGTACAGCTGGTGACCGAAGCAAGCATGTTTGCGCCCGGCCGCCACAAAGAGTCGCTAGAGTGCAATGGGACAAGGACATCCCGGCTGGCCAAACCCTCCCCTAACCTGGATGATGCTGGGCTAACTGTGCGCCGCCTCATGGGTCTCCCGGTTGTGGCCAACTGCGACACAGCCCGGGATCAAACCCGGATCTGTAGTGACGCCTCTAACACTGATCAGTGCCTTAGACCACTGCGCCACTCGGGAGGCCCTGTAGGCCTAAGTCATCAATTGCCATTTTGTATTCACTCTTTTTCTGATCCAGCTTCTGCTTGACACGCTGAAAGTTGTCTATTTGTTTTCCCAGTTTTGCCAGAGTGTCGGCCTGCTTCCTTCGTAGAGCAGCAGCGGTGGCCTCATGCTGCAGGGTGGACTCTTCAAGATCACAACGCAGCTTCTGGAACTCAGCCTCATGCTTCTTGCTCATCTCAATCTGGACAGATGTTGTACCTACAGCTTCTTCAAGCCTCTCACTGATCTCCTCAAGTTCCCTGGAGAGATCAGACCTCTGCTTCTCAACCTTGGCCCGAGTAGCACGTTCAGCCTCAATCTCTTCCTCCAGCTCCTCAATACGAGCCTGAAATACACAGTAACACATGAGGTTTATCCAGTGTTTCGTTTGAGTAGAATTCTATTTAAAATAATCAATCAAAAGATCAACTGAAGTTCCTTGATCTTTTTCTGAAGCTGAACCCCAGGTGCTTGTTCATCCTCAATCTTACTGAAGAACTGACAAAGTCCGTTTGTATAAATTAAAATCAGATGTTTAGTTTTTTTGTTGTTGTTGAATTTCTCATGTTAATCAGAAACCAACTGAATCATACTTACTATGCATTTCGTCTGACTGCTGGTGGTCGTTTTCCAGATCCATTATGTATTCCTGGGCCTGTTTAAGATCTCCCTCAAGCTTTCTTTTGGCTCTCTCTGTAACGGCTGTCGTCTTCCTCCTCGTCTGAGGAGGAGAAGTTTGAAGGATCAGAGGACCAATGCGCAGCGTGGTAATTGTTCATCTTATTTAATGAAAGTGAACAACTCAAAATACAAAAACAACAAAGTGAAAACCGAAACAGTTCTATCTGGTGCAGACACACAAAGACTGAAAACAACCACCCACAAAACCCAACAGAAAACAGGCTACCTAAATATGGTTCCCAATCAGGGACAACGATTGACAGCTGCCTCTGATTGAGAACCATATCAGGCCAAACACAGAAAACCAACACAGAAATAGAAAACATAGATTACCCACCCAACTCACGCCCTGACCACACTAAAACAAAGAAAATACAAAAGAACTATGGTCAGAATGTGACAGTACACCCCCCCCCAAGGTGCGGACTCCGGCCGCAAAACCTGATCCTATAGGGGAGGGTCTGGGTGGGCACCTGTCCGCGGTGGCGGCTCTGGCGCTGGACGTGGACCCCACTCCACCGTTGTCTTTGTCCGCTTCAGTGACGTCCTTTGAGCGGCGACCCTCGCCGCCGACCTTGGCCTGGGAAGGGGCCCCACTGGACTGAGGAGCGCCTCTGGACTGAGGGGCAGCTCCGGACTGAGGGGCAGCTCCGGACTGAGGGGCAGCTCCGGACTGAGGGGCAGCTCAGGACTGAAGGGCAGCTCAGGACTGAGGGGCAGCTCAGGACTGAGGGGTAGCTCAGGACTGAGGGGTAGCTTTTGTTGTAAATTATCATTGTAGCTGGAAATGGCTGATTTTTAAGAGAATATCTACATAGGCGTACAGAGGCCCACTATCAGCAACCATCACTCCTGTGTTCCAATGGCACGTTGTGTTAGCTAATCAAAGTTTATCATTTTAAAAGGCTAATTGATCATTAGAAACCCCTTCTGCAATTATGTTAGAACTGCTGAAAACTGTTGTGCTGATTAGAGTTGCAAAGAAAAAGCCATATCTCAGACTGGCCAATAAGATAAAGATGGACAAAAGAACACAGACACTGGACAGAGGAACTCTGCCTAGAAGGCCAGCATCCCGGAGTCGCCTCTTCACTGTTGACATTGAAAATGGTGTTTTGTGGGTACTATTTAATGAAGCTGCCAGTTGAGGACTTTTGAGGCGTCTGTTTCTCAAACTAGACACTAATGTACTTGTCCTCTTGCTCAGTTGTGCACTGGGGCCTCCCACTCCTTTTTCTATTCTGGTTAGATCCAGTTCGCGCTGTTTTCTGAAGGGAGTAGTATACAGTATTGTACAAGATCCTCAGTTTCTTGGCAATTTCTCACATGGAATAGCCTTCATTTCTCAGAACAAGAATAGACTGACGAGTTTCAGAAGAAATGTATTTGTTTCTGGCCATTTTGAGCCTGTAATCGAACCCACAAATGCTGATGCTCCAGATACTCAACTAGTCTAAAGAAGGCCAGTTTTATTGCTTCTTTAATCAGAACAATAGATTTCAGCTGTGCTAACATAATTGCAAAAGGGTTTTCTAATGATCAACTAGCTGGAATGTCACTCTAGACTTCTCCAGCAGATCTGTAGCATATGTGTTTGTATGAGCAGGAGTCTTTTACATGTGTCAATCACAACTGGATAAAGATACACTGACCAGAAGGCACTTACGTGTTTCAATATCAGCAGAGGCCAACTTTCCACTTGTTCCAAAATGGATTCTGATGAACTTACCCTCAAAAGTGAATTAGATATCCATCAGTATATTACCCCCAAAAACCTATCAGAAGAAAGTTTACAAATGCAAAAGTGTAGATTTTACACTTACAAAACAAGAGGAATGGTCTTTTCTCACCATCTTGGCATTACCATAAGTCTCCAGTAGGGGGGTAGCTGCAATGATTTGATCCTCCAGCGAGCCCTGTCATCAAATATGTTAGTGTTGATGCATACAACCCCTTCATACGGGATCTGTAAGGCTATAGTAATATTTCTGACCTTTATTTTCCCAGAAGCATTAGCTGTTGCTTGTTCCTTCGTCCCTCCAGACACTGAGATTGTCTCGAATTACTGGATGACACGTTTGGTGTTAACAGTCTTTCCTGCACCAGATTCTCAACTGGAGTAGACACAGATGATTCTCTTTGTTCATCTTTATTCAATTCAATCTCACTTAGAGCATACTCAACTGCATCACTGAACAATGTTCAGCTAGCTAACAATTGTATTTTAAACATCATTTTACCATAATTTTACCATCATTGGTTTGGATTTAGGTGATCAGGATTGACTGGTTCTCATGGCCTGAAAAAGGAAAGGCAAGTGGAAACCAGTTTCAGGCTTATTACACAATTACAGTACAGTAATCTGTTGTTGTATTAGCATGGGTTTTAACGTTGCATTGGGAAAGTATTCAGACCCCTTAACGTTTTCCACATTTTGTTACCTTACAGCCTTATTCTAAAATTGATTAAATCGTTTTTTTCCCTCATCAATCTACACATTAAAAAAACAGTACATTTACATAAGTATTCAGACACTTTACTCAGTACTTTGTTGAAGCACCTTTGGCAGCGATTACAGCCTCGAGTCTTCTTGGGTATTATGCTACAAGCTCGGCACACCTGTATTGGGGGTGTTTCTCCCATCCTTCTCTGCAGATTCTCTCAAGCTCTGTCAGGTTAGATGGGGAGCATCGCTGCACAGCTACTTTCAGGTCTCTCCAGAGATGTTCGATCGCGTTCAAGTCCGGGCTCTGGCTGGGACACTCAAGGACATTCAGAGACTTGTCCTGAAGCCACTCCTGCATTGTCTTGGCTTTGTGCTTAGGGTTGTTGTTCTGTTGGAAGGTGAACCTTCGCCCTAGTCTAAGGTCCTGAGCGCTCTGGAGCTCTTGAAGAATATACCTACAGTATGTGAATAAAAATAGGCGATGCAAGAAAAGCAGCTGAATGAAAGAAAAATGGTGCCTGATCCGCCGATCGAAGCAGTGGCAGTACAGGTAGAGGAGGAAAAGAAGCTAGTCCGCAGCAGCGCGTTGAGACACAAATGAGTTGAGATGAAGATGACAGCTAGCAGCGATCAACCAGACAGCAGCCAGCCAACAGTGGCTTTTATTCCACATCTCAAATAAACCAACTTGTATATGATTTGATTTGCCCTAAGTGTCTAAACAATGGACTGAAAATCAACATAGACTTCACCAACCAGTGATTCTGTCATGATAGAATGTGCAGACAGTGAAGGTGATCATAATGCATTTAGGCGGAGTGTTTACACTTCCTCCAGGCTGCAGGAGTGCTCCAGGGGAGATGTGGCATTTGATAAAAATGTGAGGATGGTACTTCTAGCCCACAAACTTGGACTTGGTTATGCAGCCCTAAAGAAAATAAGCAAAATCCTAGGGATTCCTGCCTTGCTTCTCAGCTCATATCAGAGACATGACAGGAGAATGACCGGTAAATAAAAAGGGAGAGTAGCCCATTATTGTCAGGTGACTTGCTGTGTATAAATAATATTTATTTCCTTGCTCCATGAAATGTATTCAAAGTTAACAAAACAGAGTGATAGGAAACCATAACTATACAATGAGACTGTCACATAGGCCTACAATTAGTGTAGGCGATTAGTGACCTGCGATTAGTTAGTGTAGGCGATTAGTGACCTGCGATTAGTTAGTGTAGGCGATTAGTGACCTGCGATCACTACCTGCGATTAGTGAGAAATGAGCTTTACATAAAGTAAATACATGCTGTAATGCTAATATTTACATAGTGTAGCATGCTGATATTTAGTCCTGCAGTTATGTCTGTAATGTCGACAGACATAATAAGTACGTTTCCCCCCACTTTAGTTGCAGAGATTCAGAGAGGGCTGCAGTCAATGGAGAGCGCTGCAAAGATCATTAGAAGAGCATACGCAGATATAGACCCAGACATAGCAGAGTTGCTGAAGGAGGATGATGATGCCATCATAGACATTAATGTATCCTTCGATGGCACTTGGCACAAGAGAGGATTCACTTCCAACTACGGGATAGGTGTGTGCATTGGTGCTGGTACCAGCGAGCCATAGAAAATGGTGAAGATCCACCCTGTCACAAAAACCTTGGAGGCCATACATTTTTAATAGAGAGGTTGCACAGAAAATGGTACCTGTATATCACAGGATGCCAAATTATAACGTCCTCAAAAGAATGTAGCACGGAGGAACCCAGAATGCAAATGAATGTCTGAATTCTGTAATATGGTCGCGATGCCCCAAAAGCCGCATTGATGGAGCAGCCAGTATGGCAGTAGCCACGTTCAAAGAGGGAGCCACTGCTATAACAAATGTGATGAACAAATTGTGGCTTGACAGAACTTTGGTGACACTGGAGCAATCAGAGAGGAGTTGTGAGACCTGATGCTGCTTCAATGGAGTTTGCCAAGCGTAGGCGCAGGTCCCATGACACAGTCAAGAAAGTAAAGCGTCAACAGCAACATCTCAAAGGGTACCTTACATATGGGGCAGGCATAGCTGAATAATGTTCTACACATTTCAACAGCCATACAAAATCCTTGTATGTAACAAATTGAGCAAAGTGATATGCGAATTTGCCCAAAACTGCATATTTGCCTAACAGACCAGTATTCAAAGCATATGCTCTATTGTTTGAAACAAATGTATTAAACGTGCTAATGTATTTGTAAAATGTAAATGTAATGTTTATTTGTCCGTTTAGAAGTGATATATGAATAGAAGTTTAATTAATGTGACATAAATGGTCATATTTATGGAAAGTCCATTTTAATTGCATTAGCCTATCTTTATCAGCCATTTTCTCAAAATGACATGTTCCCAGGCCGCCAATTCATTTTTCTCAGTCTTCAAAGGATGTACATTCCCATTATTCCACACACAGGTTCTTAGGTCTTATAGTCAGACTTTTACAGAGTTTTTTTTTTTATAACTTGTGTCGTTTTGATTTGAAGTGTCATTTTATGTGTAATTATATGCAAAATATGCATCCGTCATACATGTGAATAGTGTTTTTTAAATAATTCCATGATGAATGGTAAATTCCTTTGAGGTGCATTTCTTTGGGCTCAACCACAAAGAAAGCTGTTTTGGCATCAAAGGGAGCAGCCTGGGCCTCAGAGGCAAATGGTCGTTGGGCCAAAGACCACAATCTCTGCGTCAGTGCTCATGATGGCACCTTACTCTGGGATGGGGAAATAAACGTAAATATATCATAAATATATGATATATTTACGAATATATCGTAAATATATCATCATCACCATCATAATCATCATAATAATCACCATGACAATCATCATCACCATCATCATCATCATCATCATCATCATCATCATCATCATCACCATCACCATCATCACCATCATAATCATCATCATCATCACCATCATTATCGTAATCATCACCATCATAATCATCATCATCATCATAATCATCATCATCACCATCATCATCATCACACTCATCATTATCATGACAATCATCATCATCACCATCATCATCATAATCATCATCGTCATCACCGTCATAATCATCGTCATCATCACCCTCGTCATCAGCATCATCATCATCATCCCCATCACCATCATCACCATCATAATCATCAATATCATCATCACCATCATAATCATCATCATCACAATCATCATCATCACCATCATCATCATCATAATAATCATCATCATAATAATCATCATGACAATTAGCATCATCATGACAATCAGCATCATCACGATCATAATCACCATCATCACAATCATCATCATCACCATCATCATCATCATAATAATCATCATGACAATCATCATCACCACCATCATCATAATCATTATAATCATCATAATCATCATCATGGCGATCATCACCATCATCATCGTAATCATCACCATCATAATCATCATCATCACCATCATCATCATCACAATCAGCATCATCATGACAATCATCATCATCACCATCATAATCATCGTCATCATCACCCTCATCATCACCATCGTCATCATCACCATCACCATCATCACCATCATAATCATCATCATCATCACCATCATAATCATCATCATCATAATAATCATCATGACAATCATCATCATCATCATCATCACCATCATAATCATCATCACCATCATAATCATCATCATCATCACCATCGTCATCATCGTCATCGCCCTCATCATCATCATCACCATCATCATCATCATTACCATCATTACCATCATAATCATCAGCATAATCAAAAGCAACCTTTAAGTGCAGAAACATGCTAGACTGAATTCATCACGCACAGCAAAACTGGTAAGTGCTAATTAGGTGGGTCGTTCCACCAATTCGGTGCCTTGTGAGATGTGTAACTTGGTCATAAAAAACGTTGGATTTCACCAACTTTTAACATTCTGTCATAAAGAGCACATGTTCATCTTCATAAAAACAAGTTTTCCCATCTCAAGATGCTAAATTAAAAAAATACTACAGTAAGTGCCTATTAAGTGCTGAATAAAGTGACAGGGTTGATCGTAACAGGGTTGACAATTTTATCTTAAATCAGCGATAAATCCCCTTCTGCTTGTTGTGTGCAACAGGCAGTGGTGTAAAGTAGTTTTTTGGGGTATCTGTACTTTACTTAACTATTTATATATATTTTTTTACCCCCTTTTCTCCCCAATTTTGTGGTATCCAATTGTTAGTAATTACTATCTTGTCTCATCGCTACAACTCCTGTACGGGCTCGGGAGAGACAAAGGTCGAAAGCCATGCGTCCTCCAAAACACAACCCAACCAAGCCGCACTGCTTCTTAACACAGCGCGCCTCCAACCCGGAAGCCAGCTGCACCAATGTGTCAGAGGAAACACCGTGCACCTGGCTACCTTGGTTAGCGCGCACCGCACCCGGCCCGCCACAGGAGTCGCGATGAGACAAGGATATCCCTACCGGCCAAACCCTCCCTAACCCGGACTACGCTAGGCCAATTGTGCGTCGGCTGCGACAGAGCCTGGGCGCAAACCCAGAGTCTCTGGTGGCACAGCTAGCGCTGCGATGCAGTGCCCTAGACCATTGCGCCACCCGGGAGGCCCTAACTATTTATATTTTTGACTACTTTTACTTCACTACATACCTAAAGAAAATAATGTACTTTTTACTTTCCCTGACACTCAAAAGTACGTGTTACATTTGGAATGCTTTGCAGGACAGGAAAATGGTCCTG